>NC_047016.1:524606-824606 GCF_902652985.1 Pecten maximus | reverse complement strand
ATAATATAAACTTCTCTTATCTCACACAGAACCGGATGATGCCGGCCAAGACTGTTACTTACATTCACCCAGTCCCTCTTTTGAGTCTGAAAATAGTGACGACGTCGGTATGGAAGCCAGCCAATCAAAATCCAGTACGATTGGTCCCATCGCCGATAACAACAATGGTAAGTTTTCTTTTACGCTTTTGTTTGTTTGTTTGTTTGTTGTTGTTTTTTTGCGGCGGATGGGGGAGGATTCGATTGTGTTAATGGTTGATAATGCTTATTGTTTCCCCTTGTAGATCTGATAGATTCATTGATAAGAAGAAAAAAATATGACTTATTATTTGTTATGTATCACTAAATAAAGCAATGACAATGTCTTGTTGCAGTAAAATCTTTAACGATTTAATAAACCCGTATGTTGCTCTTTTTGGCATGATAATGATGATACTATACAATTATAGCATCCTGATAATGTCCCTACATAGTTTTATTAACCCCAGACAAATTAACAACCAAGAACAAAGCCCGAAGTTGATATTTCTTTCAGGTGAATATATTGCAATCACGGTTAAACTATACGTTAAAATAAGTGTAATGCGTTAATTTATTGATAATCACTTTCCAGGTTTCAGAGTTATCTTCGTCTGCGCTATAATGGCACACAAAATATTGGACATTGCTGGACAATGCCAGGGGAAAGTAAAACAGAATATAATTTTAGAAACACATAATGATATCATGATAATTTTAGAGCTACATATGTATGATAAATTTAGACCTACACTGTACATATGCATGATAAATCAAGCTATATAATAAAATCACGATAAATTTAGAGCTACATTTGTATGATAAATCAAGCTATATAATAAAATCACGATAAATTTAGAGCTACATATGTATGATGAATTAAGCTGTATAAAAAGCATGATAATTTTAGAGCTACATATGTATGATAAATTTAGACCTACACTGTACATATGTGAGATAAATCAAGCTGTATAATAAAATCATGATAAATTTAGAGTTATATATGTATGATAAATCCCAAGCTCCATATGTTTGGTAAATTTAGAGCTACAGATGTATGATCAATTTCAGTCTATGTAATAATATGTAAAATAAATTTCCAGCTAAATACAAAGTATATGTATGATAAATTTCAAGCTATATAATACAATCATGATAAATTTAGAGCTACATATGTATGATAAATCAAGCTATATAATAAAATCTTGATAAATTTAGAGCTACATAATTATATATAATAAATATTAAGCTACATATGTTTGGTAAATTTCAGTCTATGTAATATTCAAGTTAAATTTCAAGCTATATATGAATGATAAACTCCAAGTTATATAATACTATTATGGTAAAAAAAAACTACACATGTACATGTATGATAAATTTCAAGCTATATACATGTAATAATATCATGGTAAATTTCATGCTACATATAAATGATAAACTCCAAGCTATATACATGTAATAATATTATGATAAATCTAGATTTATGATAGACTTTGTTTGATGAAAGCGATGGTCGGGTATTCTCTAGATTTATGATAGACTTTGTCTAATAAAAGCGATGGTCGGGTATTCTCTAGATTTATGATAGACCTTGTCTGATGAAAGCGATGGTCGGGTGTTCTCTAGATTTATGATAGACTTTGTCTGATGAAAGCGATGGTCGGGTGTTCTCTAGATTTATGATAGACTTTGTCTAATAAAAGCGATGGTCGGGTATTCTCTAGATTTATGATAGACTTTGTCTAATAAAAGCGATGGTCGGGTATTCTCTAGATTTATGATAGACCTTGTCTGATGAAAGCGATGGTCGGGTGTTCTCTAGATTTATGATAGACTTTGTCTGATGAAAGCGATGGTCGGGTGTTCTCTAGATTTATGATAGACTTTGTCTAATAAAAGCGATGGTCGGGTATTCTCTAGATTTATGATAGACTTTGTCTGATGAAAGCGATGGTCGGGTGTTCTCTAGATTTATGATAGACCTTGTCTGATGAAAGCGATGGTCGGGTGTTCTCTAGATTTATGATAGACTTTGTCTGATGAAAGCGATGGTCGGGTATTCTCTAGATTTATGATAGACCTTGTCTAATAAAAGCGATGGTCGGGTGTTCTCTAGATTTATGATAGACCTTGTCTAATAAAAGCGATGGTCGGGTGTTCTCTAGATTTATGATAGACTTTATCTGATGAAAGCGATGGTCGGGTGTTCTCTACGCGAGACCCTCAAACTTCGGGAATTAGCTGACTACACATGTATAGCCTCAAGGCTGGTCTTGGGTTATCGGACTATTGTCAAGTTTGGACATATTGTCCGGAATCGACCACTAATTCGATCCAATTGACCATGTGTCGTGTAAGTAAAGAGAGCGTGACTCTACCACAATGCCGTTTGTAATTAAATGAAGTAATTGTGATAATGCAGTGAACAGCCCTGATCGTCTCCGACACAGATGGCTGAAATCTCTACCATCAGATTGACGGAACGCATCCGCCTTATCCTGTGGGGACGGAGTCAATTGGGTAGGAGGTGAAAGTTATAGACCTTGGTCAGTCTAGGAGGTGTTGGCTAGACGCTAGTTCCCTCACGTGACACGTGTCAGAAATCATACCGGGTTTCCGTATAGACTGAAGGCCTAATTGTTTTTATGGAAAATGGTCCTGACCAATGTCATAGTGACCCATGGCCGTGCTGGACCAGCAGCGGCAACAACGTATGTAATATTTTGGTTTAATATTATCTCTGCTTTACTCTGGCAGTTTCTTGTCCGTCCTCTCCAACCCGATCGACCCGAAGCAAAAACTGATCATGTTAAATCACGTGATGTGCGGCATCATTCTAAACAATCTCAAACTTTTGGTTCCGTAATGTACGAAGCTAAAGTGAACATTTTGACCAAGAGAATCTGTGAATGGGCAAATATCACAGCAAAAGTTGTTTTGTAAATCACGCACTTTTTCATTTCCACGAGATATGCCTTATCTTGTCAAGTACCGATTCCGATCAGTTGCTATGACGCCAAAATAGTCGGTGTCACGCAGAAGTTTGGTCCAATCTGTGATACACCTGTCATATTAGTCTGATCTAAAGAGGATAAGGCTCCGGAGGGCATCTTTAACGAATGCAACAAGTTTCTAGCGCTCGAGTGATAGGTCGGTTTGGATGTAAATGGCCGAGCAGGGATTCGACTGCGGTCGAAGTAACCATTGTTCGTATCTATATCGAGGAATAACTGGTATCTGTAGTTCCGCTGAGACCGTTAAGTTACCTCATTTCCGTAATGTCTATCTGCTTTTCGTGTGGATTCGAGACACTAACTATGAATCAAGATCAATCAAGTCTAATATTGACCAATGAAAATCGTTGGTGTGATTTAGCGCGGTCGGCCGCACTGAGCTTTATGAGCGTATCAAGACATTTATGCGGCAGTAAAAGGTGCGCGTGCTCAGCAGACTGGCAGGGCGCGCCCCCTAGCGGCGCGTGATTGGCCAGACGCGTGTACACTCCCAATCTAACAGTAGGATTCATTTTTAATGAAGTAACAACACACACATTCCATCCACAACAAATGCTCAGTGTCTGAAATTTGATTAAATTAGGGCGCTAATGTTGATGGCATCTTGATGCCAGCAGAAGCCTCCTGTGTAAGCTACAAGGATCTATAAATCTATCGATGGAGCCTAATGTTCGCGAACCGGGACCTTGGTCCTCACGCAAGACGCTAGTTTACGAGAATTAAAAGATAAACATGGCTATTTAATGCCGCCTCGAAGCCTGCTATTTATTGACGTAGTTCACCACCCTTGTCACTGACCTGGGGTCAAAATCTCGTGCCGTCTGCCATGTCCAATCCGATGCAGATATCACTAAAACGTTCCCGCCATTTCCAGGATGTGTTGCGCTGATTTATCCAGTTATGACCACAATAATGATATTGTCACTAGACCACAGCTGTTTGACAGAAATTATACTGGAAACTAAATATGGTTTACTTATTCCAAGGACGTAGATACACATCTCTAAATGATAAAGTAGATATAACAGATCAGTATCGTCATGTGATGCTACATCAGAACCAGCTATCTGCAGTGATGATGTTGATATTATATGCTTAACACAGAAGTCAAGACGCACACAATGACGTCCCACTCACGCAGACTGACGTCATTATCATATGGAAGAAAGTAATTAAACCACCGAATGACATCACTTAACCCGGTTAACGGTACTCCATTCTCACACATGATGTCTCTCTCATTGATTGATCTGATCTCACAAGAGATAACGTCACTCTCACGGACTGACGCTACTTGTCCCTTCTCAAACATGAAAACGTTACTCTCACACCTAATGACGCTTCTCTTACACGGATAGACACCACTCACACGGGATAACGTTACTCTCACATCTAATGACGCTTCTCTTACACGGATAGACACCACTCACACGGGATAACGTTACTCTCACACCTAATGACGCTTCTCTTACACGGATAGACACCGCTCACACGGGATAACGTTACTCTCACATCTAATGACGCTTCTCTTACACGGAAAGACACCACTCACACGGGATAACGTTACTCTCACACCTAATGACGCTTCTCTTACACGGATAGACACCACTCACACGGGATAACGTTACTCTCACACCTAATGACGCTTCTCTTACACGGATAGACACCACTCACACGGGATAACGTTACTCTCACACCTAATGACGCTTCTCTTACACGGATAGACACCACTCACACAGGATAACGTTACTCTCACATCTAATGACGCTTCTCTTACACGGAAAGACACCACTCACACGGGATAACGTTACTCTCACACCTAATGACGCTTCTCTTACACGGATAGACACCACTCACACGGGATAACGTTACTCTCACATCTAATGACGCTTCTCTTACACGGAAAGACACCACTCACACGGGATAACGTTACTCTCACACCTAATGACGCTTCTCTTACACGGATAGACACCACTCACACGGGATAACGTTACTCTCACACCTAATGACGCTTCTCTTACACGGATAGACACCACTCACACGGGATAATGTTACTCTCACACCTAATGACGCTTCTCTTACACGGATAGACACCACTCACACGGGATAACGTTACTCTCACATCAAATGACGCTTCTCTTACACGGATAGACACCACTCACACGGGATAACGTTACTCTCACACCTAATGACGCTTCTCTTACACGGATAGACACCACTCACGCGGGATAACGTTACTCTCACACCTAATGACGCTTCTCTTTCACGGATAGACACCACTCACACGGGATAACGTTACTCTCACATCAAATGACGCTTCTCTTACACGGATAGACACCACTCACACGGGATAACGTTACTCTCACACCTAATGACGCTTCTCTTACAAGGATAGACACCAATCACACGGGATAACGTTACTCTCACACCTAATGACGCTTCTCTTACAAGGATAGACACCACTCACACGGGATAACGTTATTCTCACATCAAATGACGCTTCTCTTACACGGATAGACGCCACTCACACGGGATAACGTTACTCTCACACCTTATGACGCTTCTCTTACACGGATAGACACCACTCACACGGGATAACGTTACTCTCACACCTAATGACGCTTTTCTTTCAGGGATAGCCGCCACCCACACGGGATAACGTTACTCTCACCTCACGTAGTGATAAATTTAACAATTTAGTTTTAAAACCAGACATCACTCACCAAGGACAGAAAAATACATCTGTTCTGATGTAATAAAATTGTACATGATGCCAATTATGATAAAAAAATGAATTGTTGTCTCATTTTGATTTCATCTTGAACGAAAAGAATATGATATACCGGAGATCAATGCCGGCCTTTCTGATAAAATTCAGTATATTGAAGCACAGTACACTTTTCTAGTATGGCGAGACATTCTAGACGACAGCAGTGCCGATAAGTACCGTAATCTATTTGATATTATAAACATCAATATTTGAGGAGGATGTGCTGCTCTACTTGTTCTCGAGGTTTGTCGGGGTTTAAAAGGACATTTATTAGTTTGCATTATTTAGAAGTGTTGGTTCGCCACGCTCTCATATCTCACGATTTATGTGACGCTTTCAATAATGCAGAGATTTTTTCAAGAAATTCTTATATGGAAGTGATTTCGATGCCAGTAGATCTGATAGCACTGTGTTCAGTGGAGCGTTCTATGGAAACACTGAATTATTTTGTTATAGTTTCCACATTAAAGAGGGGATCACCTTCATGTTGAAGGAATTAACTCCTTACCAGCTAGATGTAGAGGGGATTAACTCCCGACCATGCAGATGTAGAGGGAATTAACTCCCGACCACCTAGATGTAGAGGGGATTTACTCCCGACCACCTAGATGTAGAGGGGATTAACTCCCGACCACCTAGATGTAGAGGGGATTAACTCCCGACCACCTAGATGTAGAGGGGATTGACCCCCGACCACCTAGATGTAGTGGGCATTTACTCCCGACCACCTAGATGTAGAGGGGATTAACTCCCGACCACCTAGATGTAGAGGGGATTAACTCCCGACCACCTAGATGTAGAGGGGATTAACTCCCGACCACCTAGATGTAGAGGGGATTAACTCCCGACCACCTAGATGTAGAGGGGATTAACTCCCGACCACCAAGATGTAGACGGGATTAACTCCCGACCACCTAGATGTAGAGGGGATTAACTCCCGACCACCTAGATGTAGACGGGATTAACTCCCGACCACCTAGATGTAGAGGGGATTAACTCCCGACCACCTAGATGTAGAGGGGATTAACTCCCGACCACCGAGATGTAGAGGGGATTAACTCCCGACCACCTAGATATAGACGGGATTAACTCCCGACCACCTAGATGTAGAGGGGATTAACTCCCGACCACCTAGATGTAGAGGGGATTAACTCCCGACCACCTAGATGTAGAGGGGATTAACTCCCGACCACCTAGATGTAGAGGGGATTTACTCCCGACCACCTAGATGTAGAGGGGATTAACTCCCGACCACCTAGATGTAGAGGGCATTAACTCCCGACCACCTAGATGTAGAGGGGATTAACTCCCGACCACCTAGATGTAGTGGGGATTTACTCCCGACCACCTAGATGTAAAGGGGATTAACTCCCGACCACCTAGATGTAGAGGGGATTAACTCCCGACCACCTAGATGTAGACGGGATTTACTCCCGACCACCTAGATGTAGACGGGATTTACTCCCGACCACTTAGATGTAGAGGGGATTCACTCCCGACCCCCTAGATGTAGAGGGGATTTACTCCCGACCACCTAGATGTAGAGGGGATTAACTCCCGACCACCTAGATGTAGAGGGGATTAACTCCCGACCACCTAGATGTAGAGGGGATTAACTCCCGACCACCTAGATGTATAGGGGATTAACTCCCGACCACCTAGATGTAGAGGGGATTTACTCCCGACCACCTAGATGTAGAGGGTATTTACTCCCGACCATCTAGATGTAGAGGGGATTAACCCCCGACCACCTAGATGTAGAGGGGATTAACTCCCGACCACCTAGATGTAGAGGGGATTAACTCCCGACCACCTAGATGTAGACGGGATTTACTCCCGACCACCTAGATGTAGAGAGGGTTTTACCCCCGACCACCTAGATGTAGAGGGGATTAACTCCCGACCACCTAGATGTAGACGGGATTTACTCCCGACCACCTAGATGTAGAGGGGATTAACTCCCGACCACCTAGATGTAGAGGGGATTTACTCCCGACCACCTAGATGTAGAGGGGAGTAACTCCCGACCACCTAGATGTAGAGGGGATTTACTCCCGACCACCTAGATGTAGAGGGGATTAACTCCCGACCACCTAGATGTAGAGGGGATTAACTCCCGACCACCTAGATGTAGAGGGGATTAACTCCCGACCACCTAGATGTAGAGGGGATTAACTCCCGACCACCTAGATGTAGAAGGGATTAACTCCCGACCATCTAGATGTAGAGGGTATTAACTCCCGACCACCTAGATGTAGAGGGGATTAACTCCCGACCACCTAGATGTAGAGGGGATTAACTCCCGACCACCTAGATGTAGAAGGGATTAACTCCCGACCACCTAGATGTAGAGGGGATTAACTCCCGACCACCTAGATGTAGAAGGGATTAACTCCAGACCACCTAGATGTAGAGGGGATTTACTCCCGACCACCTAGATGTAGAGGGGATATACTCCCGACCACCTAGATGTAGAGGGGATTAACTCCCGACCACCTAGATGTAGAGGGGATTTACTCCCGACCACCTAGATGTAGAGGGGATTTACTCCCGACCACCTAGATGTAGAGGGGATTAACTCCCGACCACCTAGATGTAGAGGGTATTTACTCCCGACCACCTAGATGTAGAGGGCATTAACTCCCGACCACCTAGATGTAGAGGGGATTAACTCCCGACCACCTAGATGTAGTGGGGATTTACTCCCGACCACCTAGATGTAGAGGGGATTAACTCCCGACCACCTAGATGTAGAGGGGATTAACTCCCGACCACCTAGATGTAGACGGGATTTACTCCCGACCACCTAGATGTAGACGGGATTAACTCCCGACCACCTAGATGTAGAGGGGATTAACTCCCGACCACCTAGATGTAGAGGGGATTTACTCCCGACCACCTAGATGTAGAGGGGATTTACTCCCGACCACCTAGATGTAGAGGGGATTAACTCCCGACCACCTAGATGTAGAGGGTATTTACTCCCGACCACCTAGATGTAGAGGGCATTAACTCCCGACCACCTAGATGTAGAGGGGATTAACTCCCGACCACCTAGATGTAGTGGGGATTTACTCCCGACCACCTAGATGTAGAGGGGATTAACTCCCGACCACCTAGATGTAGAGGGGATTAACTCCCGACCACCTAGATGTAGACGGGATTTACTCCCGACCACCTAGATGTAGAGGGGATTAACTCCCGACCACCTAGATGTAGAGGGGATTAACTCCCGACCACCTAGATGTAGAGGGGATTAACTCCCGACCACCTAGATGTAGAGGGGATTAACTCCCGACCAGTTAGATGTAGAGAGGGTTTTACCCCCGACCAGCTAGATGTAGAGGGGATTAACTCCCAACCACCTAGATGTAGAGGGGATTAACTCCCGACCACCTAGATGTAGAGGGGATTAACTCCCGACCACCTAGATGTAGAGGGGATTAACTCCCGATAAGGTAGATGTAGGGGGATTTACTCCCGACCACCTAGATGTAGAGGGGATTTACTCCCGACCACCTAGATGTAGAGGGGATTAACTCCCGACCACCTAGATGTATAGGGGATTTACTTCCGACCACCTAGATGTAGAGGGGATTAACTCCCGACCACCTAGATGTAGAGGGGATTAACTCCCGACCACCTAGATGTAGAGGGGATTTACTCCCGACCACCTAGATGTAGAGGGTATTAACTCCCGACCACCTAGATGTAGAGGGGATTTACTCCTGACCACCTAGACGTAGAGGGGATTAACTCCCGACCACCTAGATGTAGAGGGGATTAACTCCTGACCACCTAGACGTAGAGGGGATTAACTCCCGACCACCTAGATGTAGAGAGGATTTACTCCCGACCACCTAGATGTAGAGGGGATTTACTCCCGACCACCTAGATGTAGAGGGGATTTACTCCCGACCACCTAGATGTAGAGGGGATTAACTCCTGACCACCTAGACGTAGAGGGGATTAACTCCCGACCACCTAGATGTAGAGGGGATTAACTCCCGACCACCTAGATGTAGTGGGTATTTACTCCCGACCACCTAGATGTAGAGGGGATTAACTCCCGACCACCTAGATGTAGAGGGGATTAACTCCCGACCACCTAGATGTAGACGGGATTTACTCCCGACCACCTAGATGTAGACGGGATTTACTCCCGACCACCTAGATGTAGAGGGGATTTACTCCCGACCCCCTAGATGTAGAGGGGATTTACTCCCGACCACCTAGATGTAGAGGGGATTAACTCCCGACCACCTAGATGTAGAGGGGATTAACTCCCGACCACCTAGATGTAGAGGGGATTAACTCCCGACCACCTAGATGTATAGGGGATTAACTCCCGACCACCTAGATGTAGAGGGGATTTACTCCCGACCACCTAGATGTAGAGGGTATTTACTCCCGACCATCTAGATGTAGAGGGGATTAACCCCCGACCACCTAGATGTAGAGGGGATTAACTCCCGACCACCTAGATGTAGAGGGGATTAACTCCCGACCACCTAGATGTAGACGGGATTTACTCCCGACCACCTAGATGTAGAGAGGGTTTTACCCCCGACCACCTAGATGTAGAGGGGATTAACTCCCGACCACCTAGATGTAGACGGGATTTACTCCCGACCACCTAGATGTAGAGGGGATTAACTCCCGACCACCTAGATGTAGAGGGGATTTACTCCCGACCACCTAGATGTAGAGGGGATTAACTCCCGACCACCTAGATGTAGAGGGGATTTACTCCCGACCACCAAGATGTAGAGGGGATTAACTCCCGACCACCTAGATGTAGAGGGGATTAACTCCCGACCACCTAGATGTAGAGGGGATTAACTCCCGACCACCTAGATGTAGAAGGGATTAACTCCCGACCATCTAGATGTAGAGGGTATTAACTCCCGACCACCTAGATGTAGAGGGGATTAACTCCCGACCACCTAGATGTAGAGGGGATTAACTCCCGACCACCTAGATGTAGAAGGGATTAACTCCCGACCACCTAGATGTAGAGGGGATTAACTCCCGACCACCTAGATGTAGAAGGGATTAACTCCAGACCACCTAGATGTAGAGGGGATTTACTCCCGACCACCTAGATGTAGAGGGGATTTACTCCCGACCACCTAGATGTAGAGGGGATTAACTCCCGACCACCTAGATGTAGAGGGGATTTACTCCCGACCACCTAGATGTAGAGGGGATTTACTCCCGACCACCTAGATGTAGAGGGGATTAACTCCCGACCACCTAGATGTAGAGGGGATTTACTCCCGACCACCTAGATGTAGAGGGCATTAACTCCCGACCACCTAGATGTAGAGGGGATTAACTCCCGACCACCTAGATGTAGTGGGGATTTACTCCCGACCACCTAGATGTAGAGGGGATTAACTCCCGACCACCTAGATGTAGAGGGGATTAACTCCCGACCACCTAGATGTAGACGGGATTTACTCCCGACCACCTAGATGTGGAGGGGATTAACTCCCGACCACCTAGATGTAGAGGGGATTAACTCCCGACCACCTAAATGTAGAGGGGATTAACTCCCGACCACCTAGATGTAGAGGGGATTAACTCCCGACCACCTAGATGTAGAGGGGATTAACTCCCGACCAGTTAGATGTAGAGAGGGTTTTACCCCCGACCAGCTAGATGTAGAGGGGATTAACTCCCAACCACCTAGATGTAGAGGGGATTAACTCCCGACCACCTAGATGTAGAGGGGATTAACTCCCGACCACCTAGATGTAGAGGGGATTAACTCCCGATAAGGTAGATGTAGGGGGATTTACTCCCGACCACCTAGATGTAGAGGGGATTTACTCCCGACCACCTAGATGTAGAGGGGATTAACTCCCGACCACCTAGATGTATAGGGGATTTACTCCCGACCACCTAGATGTAGAGGGGATTAACTCCCGACCACCTAGATGTAGAGGGGATTAACTCCCGACCACCTAGATGTAGAGGGGATTTACTCCCGACCACCTAGACGTAGAGGGTATTAACTCCCGACCACCTAGATGTAGAGGGGATTTACTCCTGACCACCTAGACGTAGAGGGGATTAACTCCCGACCACCTAGATGTAGAGGGGATTAACTCCTGACCACCTAGACGTAGAGGGGATTAACTCCCGACCACCTAGATGTAGAGGGGATTAACTCCCGACCACCTAGATGTAGAGGGGATTTACTCCCGACCACCTAGATGTAGAGGGGATTTACTCCCGACCACCTAGATGTAGAGGGGATTAACTCCCGACCGCCTAGATGTAGAGGGGATTAACTCCCGACCACCTAGATGTAGACGGGATTTACTCCCGACCACCTAGATGTAGAGGGGATTAACTCCCAACCACCTAGATGTAGAGGGGATTAACTCCCGACCACCTAGATGTAGAGGGGATTAACTCCCGACCACCTAGATGTAGAGGGGATTAACTCCCGACCACCTAGATGTGGAGGGGATTAACTCCCGACCAGTTAGATGTAGAGAGGGTTTTACCCCCGACCAGCTAGATGTAGAGGGGATTAACTCCCGACCACCTAGATGTAGAGGGGATTAACTCCCGACCACCTAGATGTAGAGGGGATTAACTCCCGACCACCTAGATGTAGAGGGGATTAACTCCCGATAAGGTAGATGTAGGGGGATTTACTCCAGACCACCTAGATGTAGAGGGGATTTACTGCTTACCAGCTAGATGTAGAGGGGATTAACTCCCCACCACCTAGATGTAGAGGGGATTTACTCCCGACCACCTAGATGTAGACGGGATTAACTCCCGACCACCTAGATGTAGACGGGATTAACTCCCGACTTAAAATTAAGACATATGAAATGTTATCATGAACATAAAATATCGTCGTCAGTTAAAGAAAGCAATCTTCTCTTCCGCAAAACTTGATGAGGTCGTCACGTAGGTTTTTGTTGTCGGGCAATGTCATGATATTCAGTTGAGAGTGTGGTGATGTCAGACTGTCAAAGTAAGAGAGTGTCGTAATGTCAGGTTGTGTCATGAAGTAAGAGAGTGTCGCGATGTGAGACTGTCAAAGTAAGAGAGTGTCGCGATGTGAGACTGTCAAAGTAAGAGAGTGTCACGATGTCAGACTGTGTCACGAAGTAAGAGAGTGTCACGATGTCAGACTGTGTCATGAAGTAAGAGAATGTCGCGATGTGAGACTGTGTCATGAAGTAAGAGAGTGTCGCGATGTCAGGCTGTGTCACGAAGTAAGAGAGTGTCGGGATGTCAGACTGTGTCATGAAGTAAGAGAGTGTCGCGATGTAAGACTGTGTCATGAAGTAAGATAGTGTCGCGATGTCAGACTGTGTCGTGAAGTAAGAGAATGTCGCGATGTCAGACTGTGTCATGAAGTAAGAGAGTGTCCCAATGTCAGCTTGTGTCATGAAGTAAGAAAGTGTAGCGATGTCAGGTTGTGTCATGAAGTAAGAGAGTGTCGCGATGTCAGACTGTGTCATGAAGTAAGAGAGTGTCGGGATGTCAGGTTGTGTCGTGAAGTAAGAGAGTGTCGCGATGTCAGACTGTGTCATGAAGTAAGAGAGTGTCGCGATGTCAGACTGTGTCATGAAGTAAGAGAGTGTCGCGATGTCAGGTTGTGTCACGAAGTAAGAGAGTGTCGCGATGTCAGACTGTGTCATGAAGTAAGAGAGTGTCGTAATGTCAGGCTGTGTCACGAAGTAAGAGAGTGTCGCGATGTCAGGCTGTCAAAGTAAGATAGTGTCACGATGTCAGGCTGTGTCACGAAGTAAGAGAGTGTCCCAATGTCAGGTTGTGTCATGAAGTAAGAAAGTGTCGCGATGTCAGACTGTGTCATGAAGTAAGAGAGTGTCGCGATGTCAGACTGTGTCATGAAGTAAGAGATTATCGCGATGTCAGGCTGTGTCATGAAGTAAGAGATTATCGCGATGTCAGGCTGTGTCACGAAGTAAGAGAGTGTCGCGATGTCAGACTGTGTCATGAAGTAAGAGAGTGTCGCGATGTCAGGCTGTGTCATGAAGTAAGAGATTATCGTGATGTCAGGCTGTGTCATGAAGTAAGAGATTATCGCGATGTCAGGCTGTGTCACGAAGTAAGAGAGTGTCGTGATGTCAGACTGTGTCACGAAGTAAGAGAGTGTCGCGATGTCAGGCTGTGTCATGAAGTAAGAGATTATCGCGATGTCAGGCTGTGTCATAAAGTAAGAGATTATCGCGATGTCAGACTGTGTCACGAAGTAAGAGAGTGTCACGATGTCAGGTTGTGTCATGAAGTAAGAGAGTGTCGCGATGTCAGGTTGTATCATGAAGTAAGAGAGTGTCGGGATGTCAGGTTGTGTCATGAAGTAAAAGAGTGTCGCGATGTCAGGCTGTGTCACGAAGTAAGAGAGTGTCGCGATGTCAGGTGGTATCATGAAGTAAGAGAGTGTCGTGATGTCAGGCTGTGTCACCAAGTAAGAGAGTGTCGCGATGTCAGTTTGTGTCATGAAGTAAGAGAGTGTCGTGATGTCAGGTTGTGTCATCAAGTAAGAGAGTGTAGCGATGTCAGACTGTGTCGTGAAGTAAGAGAGTGTCGGGATGTCAGGTTGTGTCGTGAAGTAAGAGAGTGTCGCGATGTCAGACTGTGTCATGAAGTAAGAGAGTGTCGCGATGTCAGGCTGTTTCACGAAGTAAGAGAGTGTCGGGATGTCAGGCTGTGTCAGGAAGTAAGAGAGTGTCGCGATGTCAGGCTGTGTCACGAAGTGAGAGAGTGTCGCGATGTCAGGCTGTGTCAGGAAGTAAGAGATTGTCGCGATGTCAGCCTGTGTCCCGAAGTGAGAGAGTGTCGCGATGTCAGGTTGTGTCATGAAGTAAGAGAGTGTCGCGATGTGAGACTGTCAAAGTAAGAGAGTGTCGCGATGTGAGACTGTCAAAGTAAGAGAGTGTCGCGATGTCAGGCTGTGTCACGAAGTAAGAGAGTGTCGCGATGTTAGGTTGTGTCATGAAGTAAGAGAGTGTCGCGATGTCAGACTGTGTCATGAAGTAAGAGAGTGTCGCGATGTCAGGCTGTTTCACGAAGTAAGAGAGTGTCGGGATGTCAGGCTGTGTCATGAAGTAAGAGAGTGTCGTGATATCAGACTGTGTCATGAAGTTAGAGAGTGTCGGGATGTCAGACTGTGTCACGAAGTAAGAGATTATCGCGATGTCAGGCTGTGTCACGAAGTAAGAGAGTGTCGCGATGTCAGACTGTGTCATGAAGTAAGAGAGTGTCGTGATGTCAGACTGTGTCGTGATGTCAGACTGTGTCGTGAAGTAAGAGAGTGTCGCGATGTCAGACTGTGTCATGAAGTAAGAGAGTGTCACGATGTCAGACTGTGTCGTGAAGTAAGAGAGTGTCGTGATGTCAGACTGTGTCTTGAAGTAAGAGAGTGTCGCAATGTCAGGCTGTCAAAGTAAGAGAGGGTCGCAATGTCAGGTTGTGTCATGAAGTAAGAGAGTGTCGCGATGTCAGACTGTGTCAAGAAGTAAAAGATTGTCGTGATGTCAGACTGTGTCATGAAGTAAGAGACTGTCACAATGTCAGGCTGTGTCATGAAGTAAGAGAGTGTCGCGATGTCAGGCTGTGTCATGAAGTAAGAGAATGTCGCGATGTCAGACTGTGTCATGAAGTAAGAGAGTGTCGGGATGTCAGACTGTGTCATGAAGTAAGAGAGTGTCGCGATGTAAGACTGTGTCATGAAGTAAGAGAGTGTCGCGATGTCAGACTGTGTCGTGAAGTAAGAGAGTGTCGCGATGTCAGACTGTGTCGTGAAGTAAGAGAGTGTCACGATGTCAGACTGTGTCGTGAAGTAAGAGAGTGTCACGATGTCAGACTGTGTCATGAAGTAAGAGAGTGTCACGATGTCAGACTGTGTCATGAAGTAAGAGAGTGTCACGATGTCAGACTGTGTCATGAAGTGAGAGAGTGTCGCGATATCAGGCTGTGTCGTGAAGTAAGAGAGTGTCGCGATGTCAGACTGTGTCGTGAAGTAAGAGAGTGTCGGGATGTCAGGTTGTGTCGTGAAGTAAGAGAGTGTCGCGATGTCAGACTGTGTCGTGAAGTAAGAGAGTGTCGTGATGTCAGACTGTGTCGTGAAGTAAGAGAGTGTCGTGATGTCAGGCTGTGTCAGGAAGTAAGAGAGTGTCGCGATGTCAGGTTGTGTCCCGAAGTGAGAGAGTGTCGCGATGTCAGGTTGTGTCATGAAGTAAGAGAGTGTCGCGATGTGAGACTGTCAAAGTAAGAGAGTGTCGCGATGTGAGACTGTCAAAGTAAGAGAGTGTCGCGATGTCGGGCTGTGTCACGAAGTAAGAGAGTGTCGGGATGTCAGGTTGTGTCATGAAGTAAGAGAGTGTCGCGATGTCAGACTGTGTCATGAAGTAAGAGAGTGTCGCGATGTCAGGCTGTTTCACGAAGTAAGAGAGTGTCGGGATGTCAGGCTGTGTCATGAAGTAAGAGAGTGTCGTGATGTCAGACTGTGTCATGAAGTTAGAGAGTGTCGGGATGTCAGACTGTGTCACGAAGTAAGAGATTATCGCGATGTCAGGCTGTGTCACGAAGTAAGAGAGTGTCGCGATGTCAGACTGTGTCATGAAGTAAGAGAGTGTCACGATGTCAGACTGTGTCGTGAAGTAAGAGAGTGTCGTGATGTCAGACTGTGTCTTGAAGTAAGAGAGTGTCGCAATGTCAGGCTGTCAAAGTAAGAGAGGGTCGCAATGTCAGGTTGTGTCATGAAGTAAGAGAGTGTCGCGATGTCAGACTGTGTCAAGAAGTAAGAGATTGTCGTGATGTCAGACTGTGTCGTGAAGTAAGAGAGTGTCGCGATGTCAGACTGTGTCATGAAGTAAGATAGTGTCGCGATGTCAGACTGTGTCATGAAGTAAGAGAGTGTCACGATGTCAGACTGTGTCGTGAAGTAAGAGAGTGTCGTGATGTCAGACTGTGTCTTGAAGTAAGAGAGTGTCGCAATGTCAGGCTGTCAAAGTAAGAGAGGGTCGCAATGTCAGGTTGTGTCATGAAGTAAGAGAGTGTCGCGATGTCAGACTGTGTCAAGAAGTAAGAGAGTGTCGTGATGTCAGACTGTGTCGTGAAGTAAGAGAGTGTCGCGATGTCAGGCTGTGTCATGAAGTAAGAGAGTGTCGCGATGTCAGGTTGTGTCATGAAGTAAGAGAGTGTCGAGATGTCAGGCTGTGTCACGAAGTAAGAGAATGTCGCAATGTCAGCTTGTGTCATGAAGTAAGAGAGTGTCGAGATGTCAGGTTGTGTCATGAAGTAAGAGAGTGTCGAGATGTCAGGTTGTGTCATGAAGTAAGAGAGTGTCGAGATGTCAGGCTGTGTCACGAAGTAAGAGAGTGTCGCGATGTCAGGTTGTGTCATGAAGTAAGAGAGTGTCGAGATGTCAGGCTGTGTCACGAAGTAAGAGAGTGTTGCGATGTCAGGTTGTGTCATGAAGTAAGAGAGTGTCGCGATGTCAGACTGTGTCACGAAGTAAGAGAGTGTCGCGATATAAGACTGTGTCATGAAGTAAGAGAGTGTCGCGATGTCAGACTGTCATGAAGTAAGAGAGTGTCGCGATGTAAGACTGTGTCGTGAAGTAAGAGAGTGTCACAATGTCAGGCTGTGTCATGAAGTAAGAGAGTGTCGCGATGTCAGGCTGTGTCATGAAGTAAGAGAATGTCGCGATGTCAGACTGTGTCATGAAGTAAGAGAGTGTCGCGATGTCAGGCTGTGTCATGAAGTAAGAGAGTGTCGCGATATAAGACTGTGTCATGAAGTAAGAGAGTGTCGCGATGTCAGACTGTGTCGTGAAGTAAGAGAGTGTCGCGATGTCAGACTGTGTCGTGAAGTAAGAGAGTGTCACGATGTCAGACTGTATCGTGAAGTAAGAGAGTGTCACGATGTCAGACTGTGTCATGAAGTAAGAGAGTGTCGCGATGTCAGACTGTGTCGTGAAGTAAGAGAGTGTCGGGATGTCAGGTTGTGTCGTGAAGTAAGAGAGTGTCACGATTTCAGACTGTGTCATGAAGTAAGAGAGTGTCGTGATGTCAGGTTGTGTCATGAAGTAAGAAAGTGTCGCGATGTCAGGTTGTGTCATGAAGTAAGAGAGTGTCACGATGTTAGGTTGTGTCGTAAAGTAAGAGAGTGTCGCGATGTCAGACTGTGTCATGAAGTGAGAGAGTGTCACGATGTCAGACTGTGTCGTGAAGTAAGAGAGTGTCGTGATGTCAGACTGTGTCTTGAAGTAAGAGAGTGTCGCAATGTCAGGCTGTCAAAGTAAGAGAGGGTCGCAATGTCAGGTTGTGTCATGAAGTAAGAGAGTGTCGCGATGTCAGACTGTGTCAAGAAGTAAAAGATTGTCGTGATGTCAGACTGTGTCATGAAGTAAGAGACTGTCACAATGTCAGGCTGTGTCATGAAGTAAGAGAGTGTCGCGATGTCAGGCTGTGTCATGAAGTAAGAGAGTGTCGTGATGTCAGACTGTGTCATGAAGTTAGAGAGTGTCGGGATGTCAGACTGTGTCACGAAGTAAGAGATTATCGCGATGTCAGGCTGTGTCACGAAGTAAGAGAGTGTCGCGATGTCAGACTGTGTCATGAAGTAAGAGAGTGTCACGATGTCAGACTGTGTCGTGAAGTAAGAGAGTGTCGTGATGTCAGACTGTGTCTTGAAGTAAGAGAGTGTCGCAATGTCAGGCTGTCAAAGTAAGAGAGGGTCGCAATGTCAGGTTGTGTCATGAAGTAAGAGAGTGTCGCGATGTCAGACTGTGTCAAGAAGTAAGAGATTGTCGTGATGTCAGACTGTGTCGTGAAGTAAGAGAGTGTCGCGATGTCAGACTGTGTCATGAAGTAAGAGAGTGTCGCGATGTCAGACTGTGTCATGAAGTAAGAGAGTGTCACGATGTCAGACTGTGTCATGAAGTAAGAGAGTGTCGTGATGTCAGACTGTGTCTTGAAGTAAGAGAGTGTCGCAATGTCAGGCTGTCAAAGTAAGAGAGGGTCGCAATGTCAGGTTGTGTCATGAAGTAAGAGAGTGTCGCGATGTCAGACTGTGTCAAGAAGTAAGAGATTGTCGTGATGTCAGACTGTGTCGTGAAGTAAGAGAGTGTCGCGATGTCAGGCTGTGTCACGAAGTAAGAGAGTGTCGCGATGTCAGGTTGTGTCATGAAGTAAGAGAGTGTCGAGATGTCAGGCTGTGTCACGAAGTAAGAGAATGTCGCAATGTCAGCTTGTGTCATGAAGTAAGAGAGTGTCGAGATGTCAGGTTGTGTCATGAAGTAAGAGAGTGTCGAGATGTCAGGTTGTGTCATGAAGTAAGAGAGTGTCGAGATGTCAGGCTGTGTCACGAAGTAAGAGAGTGTCGCGATGTCAGGTTGTGTCATGAAGTAAGAGAGTGTCGAGATGTCAGGCTGTGTCACGAAGTAAGAGAGTGTCGCGATGTCAGGTTGTGTCATGAAGTAAGAGAGTGTCGCGATGTCAGACTGTGTCACGAAGTAAGAGAGTGTCGCGATATAAGACTGTGTCATGAAGTAAGAGAGTGTCGCGATGTCAGACTGTCATGAAGTAAGAGAGTGTCGCGATGTAAGACTGTGTCGTGAAGTAAGAGAGTGTCACAATGTCAGGCTGTGTCATGAAGTAAGAGAGTGTCGCGATGTCAGGCTGTGTCATGAAGTAAGAGAGTGTCGCGATGTCAGACTGTGTCATGAAGTAAGAGAGTGTCGCGATGTCAGGCTGTGTCATGAAGTAAGAGAGTGTCGCGATATAAGACTGTGTCATGAAGTAAGAGAGTGTCGCGATGTCAGACTGTGTCGTGAAGTAAGAGAGTGTCGCGATGTCAGACTGTGTCGTGAAGTAAGAGAGTGTCACGATGTCAGACTGTATCGTGAAGTAAGAGAGTGTCACGATGTCAGACTGTGTCATGAAGTAAGAGAGTGTCGCGATGTCAGACTGTGTCGTGAAGTAAGAGAGTGTCGGGATGTCAGGTTGTGTCGTGAAGTAAGAGAGTGTCACGATTTCAGACTGTGTCATGAAGTAAGAGAGTGTCGTGATGTCAGGTTGTGTCATGAAGTAAGAAAGTGTCGCGATGTCAGGTTGTGTCATGAAGTAAGAGAGTGTCACGATGTTAGGTTGTGTCGTAAAGTAAGAGAGTGTCGCGATGTCAGACTGTGTCATGAAGTGAGAGAGTGTCGCGATATCAGGCTGTGTCGTGAAGTAAGAGAGTGTCGCGATGTCAGACTGTGTCATGAAGTAAGAGAGTGTCGGGATGTCAGACTGTGTCATGAAGTGAGAGAGTGTCGGGATGTCAGGTTGTGTCGTGAAGTGAGAGAGTGTCGGGATGTCAGACTGTGTCGTGAAGTGAGAGAGTGTCGGGATGTCAGGTTGTGTCGTGAAGTAAGAGAGTGTCGCGATGTCAGACTGTGTCATGAAGTAAGAGAGTGTCACGATGTCAGACTGTGTCGTGAAGTAAGAGAGTGTCGTGATGTCAGACTGTGTCATGAAGTAAGAGAGTGTCGCGATGTCAGACTGTGTCATGAAGTAAGAGAGTGCCGGGATGTCAGGCTGTGTCAGGAAGTAAGAGAGTGTCGCGATGTCAGGTTGTGTCCCGAAGTGAGAGAGTGTCGCGATGTCAGGTTGTGTCATGAAGTAAGAGAGTGTCGCGATGTGAGACTGTCAAAGTAAGAGAGTGTCGCGATGTGAGACTGTCAAAGTAAGAGAGTGTCGCGATGTCAGACTGTGTCACGAAGTGATAGAGTGTCGCGATGTCAGACTGTGTCATGAAGTAAGAGAGTGTCGCGATGATAGGTAATTTTGGCAGTATGTCCTTCATTCTGACTTACTTTGTTTTTTACCTGTAATTACAAACCATTCATGATCGTTTACGTACTGTGATCTCAGAAAAGAATTACAGTTTCGTTGTTAAGTTTGTAATCTGTGTTGATTTTGAGTAAGAATTCCGGGTTCGTTGTTACGTTTGAAGTCTGTTGTTTTTAGACTCGTCACGTGCTATGATGTATCGGGTATATATTATGATAGCTCTATCGAACGGTACAGGTACTAGGTAGGTAAGTGATTGGGTGTTTGTGATCAATTATACTTCTCATTAATTCTTTAGGTAATTCTACATAGGATCAGCTTGGCGTGCTGTCATTAGCCTTAATATTGAGTGAGTACAGTCGGGCGTGTATTCGACTAGGATCGGAGATCAAAGCTAGTGCAAAGTCACCGAGTTGACTATTGTACCAGTTAGAACTTCAAATGGAAAATAAGAGTTTCTCCCAATGACTAAACTGTCCACAAACTGTTGGAAGGCGGTAAAATCCAATCATCTCAAATCAAAATCTCTACCATATAATGTCCCGTACAACAGTCTACCATGTACGGTGTCACGTGTCACAGTCTACCATGTACATTGTCACGTGTCACAGTCTACCATGTACGGTGTGCTGTGTCACAGTCTACCATGTACATTGTACTGTGTCACAGTCTACCATGTACATTGTCACGCGTCACAGTCTACCATGTACATTGTCCTGTGTCACAGTCTACCGTGTACATTGTCCTGTGTCACAGTCTACCATGTACATTGTCACGCGTCACAGTCTACCATGTACATTGTCCTGTGTCAAAGTCTACCATGTACATTGTCCTGTGTCACAGTCTACCATGTACATTGTCACGCGTCACAGTCTACCATGTACGGTGTCACGGGTCACAGTCTACCATGTACATTGTACTGTGTCACAGTCTACCATGTACGGTGTCACGTGTCACAGTCTACCATGTACATTGATCTGTGTCACAGTCTACCATGTACATTGTCACGTGTCACAGTCTACCATGTACATTGTCACGTGTCACAGTCTACCATGTACGTTGTCGTGTATCACAGTCTACCATGTACATTGCCATGTGTCACAGTCTACCATGTACATCGCCCCTGTCACAATTTACCATGTACATTGTCATATATGACAATCTATCACCATCTCTGTTTTACATACAAGTATTTTCATGTTTTTTCCTCTCATAATTACAGGGGGAATGCTTACAGCCGGCAGATTTTACAAATAATATTTACACTCGACAGTATTTACTAATGCCTTCTCTCCTCAGAATTACAGGGACACAGCCGACAGTATTTACTAATGCCTTCTCTCCTCAGAGTTACACGGACACTGTCGACAGTATTTACTAATGCCTTCTCTCCTCAGAGTTACAGGGACACAGTCGACAGTATTTACTAATGCCTTCTCTAAGTTACAGGGACACAGCCGACAGTATTTACTAATGCCTTCTCTCCTCAGAGTTACAGGGACACAGCCGACAGTATTTACTAATGCCTTCTCTCCTCAGAGTTACAGGGACACAGTCGACAGTATTTACTAATGCCTTCTCTAAGTTACAGGGACACAGTCGACAATATTTACTAATGCCTTCTCTCATCAGAGTTACAGGGACACAGCCGACAGTATTTACTAATGCCTTCTCTCCTCAGAGTTACAGGGACACAGTCGACAGTATTTACTAATGCCTTCTCTCCTCAGAGTTACAGGGACACATCCGACAATATTTACTAATGCCTTCTCTCATCAGAGTTACAGGGACACAGTCGACAGTATTTACTAATGCCTTCTCTCCTCAGAGTTACAGGGACACAGTCGACATTATTTACTAATGCCTTCTCTCATCAGAGTTACAGGGACACAGTCGACATTATTTACTAATGCCTTCTCTCATCAGAGTTACAGGGACACAGTCGACATTATTTACTAATGCCTTCTCTCCTCAGAGTTACAGGGACACAGCCGACAGTATTTACTAATGCCTTCTCTCCTCAGAGTTACAGGGACACAGCCGACAGTATTTACTAATGCCTTCTCTAAGTTACAGGGACACAGCCGACAGTATTTACCAATGCCTTCTCTAAGTTACAGGGACACAGTCGACAGTATTTACTAATGCCTTCTCTCCTCAGAGTTACAGGGACACAGTCGACAGTATTTACTAATGCCTTCTCTCCTCAGAGTTACAGGGACACATCCGACAGTATTTACCAATGCCTTCTCTAAGTTACAGGGACACAGCCGACAGTATTTACTAATGCCTTCTCTACTCAGAATTTCAGAGAATGCTGACAGCCTGTAGTATTACAAATACCTTCTTTTTTCAGAGTTACACATCACAGTTCATCAACAGAGAATCAAGGAGCTGTTCCAGCAGTACCTCCGCTGGATGGACATCACGTCTGATCACGTGATCGGCAGAGGAGCCAATGATGACAGTTTATTTAACAGTCTTTTTAAAGACAACGAGATAAAAACCCCGAGTAACAGAGAATGTACCCTTGCCACTGAAGGAAAGTGTGACTGTATGAGAACCAGGTTTTGTTGTGGACCGTTCGGGTTACCCTCTCCTACGGACTCTACAGATTCATTCAAGGGGTTCCGGGACGAAGGAGACCATGTGGCACACTCCATGAACTTTCGAGACTCTCAGTTTTTTGGTAATGGTGAAGAAGAGTTTGCGCCCCACAGGACTTTCCGCTGTAAAGAGTGTGGTAAGGGCTTCAAGCGTTCGTCAACTCTCAACACACACATGCTCATCCATAGTGACACCCGCCCCTACCCTTGTCAATACTGCGGCAAGCGATTCCATCAGAAATCGGACATGAAGAAGCACACGTACATACACACAGGTAAAGCATTGCAAAAGCATTGCAAGTCATGTAAACTGAATCATTTGAAAATCAAAGAACAGTTTTTCAGCACAAATGTCGGTATATCTTGCACTTTTCTGTGTCAGGCATCGCTTTGCATTGTTTTCGTCGCGTACTATATACTGTACAAGTATGTTTGTTTCCCCTAACAACTAATTTCTCATCTATTTGTCGCGTGCAAAATGACAAATTCGTTTCTTTCTTTTTTTCAGGTGAAAAACCTCATAAATGTTCCGTGTGTGGGAAAGCCTTCAGTCAGTCCTCAAATCTCATAACACACACACGCAAACATACGGGCTTTAAACCCTTCACGTGCGAGCGGTGTGGGCGGAGCTTCCAGCGGAAAGTCGATATGAGGCGACATCTGGAAACAAGCCATCGTCTGGTTTAGGGCAGTAAAGAGGTTTTTGTTAAAATGACCGCTAAAATAGGATTGTGATTAAAATTTCAACGATACAGAGCATTCACGCCACAACGATTTCTGGAATGACACGTGATCAATGGATTCTGATTGAAGTAATGAAATGAGTGGAGAATGATGCCATAACGCTGACAGGTAATGAGGCACGGGCCCCGGGGGACTGAGTCTCTACGATTGAGTGACCACGCCGGGCAAGCATGAGACTTTCACGAGCGCCAGACATGCTTCTCCGGCGTGGAAATGACCCTCAAAACAGCATGTGGTTCTACGCTTTCCCTTCGAAGATAAGTTCGGATAAAGTCGGTAAAGACACACGTATATTGATACCGATCCTTAATCCAGTGTTCTGTTTGGGTCAGGATATCGACGCCGCATATTCGAGTTTTGCATAATTGTATTGTCTTTTAGTTTATTTCGGTCAAGATTATTTGAACTCGTGGAGGATAACATTCATTGTATGTAATGATTTCACGTCATCATATACACAGATCATGTGATGCGTTGGCCTATCTATTGTTGTGTATTCAAATTAAAAATGTGACTCCTTCAAGAGTAGACTACGGCTATTTTAATTTTCGTATTTAGACATTGATTCCAATATAATGTTAATACAGAGGTATTTATTAGATGTTTCTTGTTTAAAATATTTTTCAACTGTTGTTCAATAATATTTTATCTAGTCATGCAAATGCTTATCACAGATTACCGCATGGTTCCTTTGTTTGATCAAAGTTAGTATTGGACGTATTACCCCATACAACACGTGCACAGGTTAGTAACCATAATACTAAACTGTTTGGAGCACGTACACAGGTTAGTAACCAAAATACTAACCTGATTGGAGCACATGCACAGGTAAGTAACCAAAATACTAACCTGTTTGGAGCACGAGCACAGGTTAGTAACCAAAATACTAACCTGTTTGGAGCACGAGCACAGGTTAGTAACCAAAATACTAACCTGATTGGAGCACGAGCACAGGTTAGTAACCAAAATACTAAACTGTTTGGAGCACTTGCACAGGCTAGTATTTAGTTATCAACCTCCGCTTGTGTTTGCCAATCAGGTTACGCACCATCCTGAACTCATCTGGTATTGTCCCAGAAATAATAGATTCCTCGATGAGTTCATATGATACATATGCAATGTAGTCATACACTGATACAGATACAATGTAGTCATACACTGATACAGATACAATGTAGTCAAATACTGATAGAGATACAATGTAGTCAAACACTGATAGAGATACAATGTAGTCATGCAATGTTAGAGATACATTGTAGTCATACACTGATACATAAACAATGTAGTCATACACTGATACATATACAATGTAGCCATACAATGTTAGGGATACATTGTAGTCATACACTGATACAGATACAATGTAGTCATACACTGATACAGATACAATGTAGTCATACACTGATACATATACAATGTAGTCATACACTGATACATATACAATGTAGTCATACACTGATACAGATACAATGTAGTCATACACTGATACATATACAATGTAGTCATACACTGATACATATACAATGTAGCCATGCACTGATACATATACAATGTAGTCATACAATGTTAGAGATACATTGTAGTCATACACTGATACATATACAATGTAGTCATACACTAATACATATACAATGTAGTCATACAATGATTCATATACAATGTAGTCATACACTGATACAGATACAATGTAGTCATACACTGATACATATACAATGTAGTCATACACTGATACATATACAATGTAGTCATACACTGGTAAAGATACAATGTAGTCATGCACTGATGCAATTACAATGTAGTAATACAATGATACAGATACATTGTAGTCATACACCGATACATATACAATGTAGTCATACACTGATTTTGATACATTGTATTTAGGAGATAGCTTTCCATCGTTCCTATCGGATATTTTATGGTGACGCTCACTGTGCAATTTATACTCGTTACTAGGCGATATCTCTCTATCGTTACTAGGCGATATCTCTCTATCGTTACTAGGTGATATCTCTCTATCGTTACTAGGTGATATCTCTATATCGTTACTAGGCGATATCTCTCTATCGTTACTAGGCGATATCTCTCTATCGTTACTAGGTGATATCTCTATATCATTACTAGGCGATATCTCTCTATCGTTACTAGGTGATATCTCTCTATCGTTACTAGTCGATATATCTCTATCGTTACTAGGCGATATCTCTATATCATTACTAGGCGATATCTCTCAATCGTTACAAGGCGATATCTCTATATCGTTACTAGGCGATATCTCTCTATCGTTACTAGGTGATATCTCTCTATCGTTACTAGGTGATATCTCTCTATCGTTACTAGGTGATATCTCTCTATCGTTACTAGGTGATATCTCTCTATCGTTACTAGGCGATATCTCTCTATCGTTACTAGGTGATATCTCTCTATCGTTACTAGGCGATATCTCTATATCGTTACTAGGCGATATCTCTCTATCGTTACTAGGTGATATCTCTCTATCGTTACTAGGCGATATCTCTGTATCGTTACTAGGTGATATCTCTGTATCGTTACTAGGTGATATCTCTAGATCGTTACTAGGTGATATCTCTATATCGTTACTAGGGGATATCTCTATATCGTTACTAGGGGATATCTCTATATCGTTACTAGTTAATACATAGGCGATAGTTATCATTAAACATATTTATCATCGACAAAACACGTTATCCAATTGATTCTATCCTTTCATTGCAATAGAAACTGTGATTTTAGGTGACAGTTCTCATCGTTGCTAGGCAACAATTCGTACCGTTTATGAAAGGCAAGTGTTTCTGTCGTTTCGATGTAAAGGATATAATTATAGATTATGAAAATGATTAGGGTACTTACTTTATTACTTTGCACACTGTATTGACATTGGTAAATTGACATCAAATGTAGAAGCTTACTGTAAAGTCACCATAACAATGTCTAGCTGTCGACAGTTTTCTTTCATACGTTTCTTTATAAGGGGAGAATGTGTCATAATGGCGACTGCTGGTAGATAAGCCATCTGTTGTAACTATTTAAAACTTGTTATTATGTCTTTTTTTAATAATTACACATTCCATGAGAGAATTATATTAAACAATAAATGTAATCATTATACTAAATGTTTCTGTTTTGTACATTCTAAAGACGTCAATTTGTTGAAATCGTCAACACTCGTAGTTTGTACAGACCGTAGTGATTAGTCTGGGACAGCTAGTGGATAGTAAGACGGACGGACATAATGATTAGTCTGGGACAGTTAGTGGATGGTAAGACGGACGGACGTAATGATTAGTCTGGGACAGTTAGTGGATGGTAAGACGGACGGACGTAATGATTAGTCTGGGACAGTTAGTGGATGGTAAGACGGACGGACGTAAAGATTAGTCTGGGACAGTGGACAGTAAGACGGACGGACGTAATGATTAGTCTGGGACAGTTAGTGGAAAGTAAGACGGACGGACGTAATGATTAGTCTGGAACAATTAGTGGATAGTAAGACGGACGGACATAATACTTAGTCTGGGACAGTGGATAGTTAGACAGACAGACGTAATGATTAGTCTGGGACAGTTAGTGGATAGTTAGACAGACGGACGTAATGATTAGCTGGGACAGTTAGTGGATGGTAAGACGGACGGACATAATGATTAGTCTGGGGCAGTTAGTGGATAGTTAGACAGACGGACGTAATGATTAGTCTGGGACAGTTAGTGGATGGTAAGACGGACGGACCTTATGATTAGTCTGTGACAGTTAGTGGATAGTAAGACGGACGGACGTAATGATTAGTCTGGGACAGTTAGTGGAAAGTAAGACGGACGGACTTAATGATTAGTCTGGGACAGTGGATAGTAAGACAGACGGACGTAATGGTTAGTCTGGGACAGTTAGTGGATGATAAGACGGTCGGACGTAGTGATGCATATTGGACAGTAAATAGACGATAAGACGGATGGACGGAAGAAGTGATGAGTATGGGACATTTAGTGGATGGTGAGACGGACGGACGTAGGGATGAGTGTGAGTTATGTGGTAATACAGACGGACATGGTGGATGTGAAGATAAAAGAGATGGAAGAACGCTGTGATTCTATCCAGTGATAAAATGTCCATTGCTCCCAGGACGTCCCTCGCCTCCCAATGTACCCGATGCCTCTTCGGTTTGGTCTGCTCACTCCTCGGTATCCATACAGATCAAACACGCGACTACTACAATATTTAAAACAGACAACTTTCATGTAAATATCGCTCAATCTATACCTCCAAGGCGCACACACCATTTCCTTTGTTTTCTGACGATCTAATTCCTGCTATCAGATAGCTTTTCGTCAGTTCAAGCCTTTAGTCAGACTGCCAATGCCCTAATACCATATAAACTCCATATCCGATTATCTAGTCACCTCATGAAACTTAATAACGGAGTCTTAATACGTCAGTGTGTGACTTGTCTGTCTACACTAACGTCGCCGATCAGCAGCAGCTTGGAGGATTAATGAGAGAGGCCTTTATCAAACCTGTAAGATCGCAATGCGAAATGTTGTCAGAATCATCTCCGAAAAATATCAATCCATGTATAACTGAAGTAGATTTGTTAACATCCTTCAACCACAGTTACTATATATCAAACAATATAACAGTAAACAAGCGGCACCTTCTCATCTCAATAGGAAATACGGTAAAGCCACCCAAACCAACAAAGGTTTAGAGAAGGTAATCAGGGGAGAGATGAAGTGTGGTAGGGGTGGTAATCAGGGGAGAGATAAAGTATGGTAGGGAGGTAATCAGGGGAGAGATGAAGTGTGGTAGGGATGGTAATCAGGGGAGAGATGAAGTGTGGTAGGGAGGTAATCAGGGGAGAGATGAAGTGTGGTAGGGAGGTAATCAGGGGAGAGATGAAGTGTGGTAGGGGTGGTAATCAGGGGAGAGATAAAGTATGGTAGGGAGGTAATCAGGGGAGAGATGTAGTGTGGTAGGGATGGTAATCAGGGGAGAGATGAAGTGTGGTAGGGAGGTAATCAGGGGAGAGATGAAGTGTGGTAGGGATGGTAATCAGGGGAGAGATGAAGTGTGGTAGGGATGGTAATCAGGGGAGAGATGAAGTGTGGTAGGGAGGTAATCAGGGGAGAGATGAAGTGTGGTGGGGATGGTAATCAGGGGAGAGATGAAGTGTGGTAGGGAGGTAATCAGGGGAGAGATGAAGTGTGGTAGGGAGGTAATCAGGGGAGAGATGTAGTGTGGTAGGGAGGTAATCAGGGGAGAGATGAAGTGTGGTAGGGAGGTAATCAGGGGAGAGATGAAGTGTGGTAGGGAGGTAATCAGGAGAGAGATGTTGTGTGGTAGGGAGGTAATCAGGGGAGAGATGAAGTGTGGTAGGGAGGTAATCAGGGGAGAGATGAAGTGTGGTAGGGAGATGAAGTGTGGTAGGGAGGTAATCAGGGGAGAGATGAAGTTTGGTAGGGATGGTAATCAGGGGAGAGATGAAGTGTGGTAGGGAGGTAATCAGGGGAGAGATGAAGTGTGGTAGGGAGGTAATCAGGGGAGAGATGAAGTGTGGTAGGGATGGTAATCAGGGGAGAGATAAAGTGTGGTAGGGAGGTAATCAGGGGAGAGATGAAGTGTGGTAGGGAGGTAATCAGGGGAGAGATGAAGTGTGGTAGGGATGGTAATCAGGGGAGAGATGAAGTGTGGTAGGGAGGTAATCAGGGGAGAGATGAAGTGTGGTAGGGAGGTAATCAGGGGAGAGATGAAGTGTGGTAGGGATGGTAATCGGGGGAGAGATGAAGTGTGGTAGGTATGGTAATCAGGAGAGAGATGAAGTATGGTAGGGATGGTAATCAGGGGAGAGATGAAGTGTGGTAGTGAGGTAATGAGGGGAGAGATGAAGTGTGGTAGGGAGGTAATCAGGGGAGAGATGAAGTGTGGTAGGGATGGTAATCACGGGAGAGATGAAGTGTGGTAGGGAGGTAATCAGGGGAGAGATGAAGTGTGGTAGGGAGGTAATCAGGGGAGAGATGAAGTGTGGTAGGGAGGTAATCAGGGGAGAGATGAAGTGTGGTAGGGAGGTAATCAGGGGAGAGATGAAGTGTGGAAGGGAGGTAAGCAGGAGAGAGATGAAGTGTGGTAGGGAGGTAATCAGGGGAGAGATGAAGTGTGGTAGGGAGGTAATCAGGGGAGAGATGAAGTGTGGTAGGGAGGGTAATCAGGGGAGAGATGAAGTGTGGTAGGGAGGTAATCAGGGGAGAGATGAAGTGTGGTAGGGAGGTAATCAGGGGAGAGATGAAGTGTAGTAGAGAAGGTAATCAGGGGAGAGATGAAGTGTGGTAGGGGAGGTAATCAGGGGAGAGATGAAGTGTGGTAGGGAGGTAATCAGGGGAGAGATGAAGTGTGGTAGGGAGGTAATCAGGGGAGAGATGAAGTGTAGTAGAGAAGGTAATCAGGGGAGAGATGAAGTGTGGTAGGGGAGGTAATCAGGGGAGAGATGAAGTGTGGTAGGGAGGTAATCAGGGGAGAGATGAAGTGTGATAGGGGAGGTAATCAGGGGAGAGATGAAGTGTGATAGGGGAGGTAATCAGGGGAGAGATAAAGTGTGGTAGGGAGGTAATCAGGGGAGAGATGAAGTGTGGTAGGGAGGGTAATCAGGGGAGAGATGAAGTGTGGTAGGGAGGTAATCAGGGGAGAGATGAAGTTTGGTAGGGAGGTAATCAGGGGAGAGATGAAGTGTGGTAGGGATGGTAATCAGGGGAGAGTTGAAGTGTGGTAGGGAGGTAATCAGGGGAGAGATGAAGTGTGGTAGGGGTGGTAATCAGGGGAGAGATGAAGTGTGGTAGGGAGGTAATCAGGGGAGAGATGAAGTGTGGTAGGGAGGTTATCAGGGGAGAGATGAAGTGTGGTAGGGAGGTAATCAGGGGAGAGATGAAGTGTGGTAGGGGTGGTAATCAGGGGAGAGATGAAGTGTGGTAGGGAGGTAATCAGGGGAGAGATGAAGTGTGGTAGGGAGGTTATCAGGGGAGAGATGAAGTGTGGTAGGGAGGTAATCAGGGGAGAGATGAAGTGTGGCAGGGAGGTAATCAGGGGAGAGATGAAGTGTGGTAGGGATGGTAATCAGGGGAGAGATGAAGTGTGGTAGGGAGGTAATCAGGGGAGAGATGAAGTGTGGTAGGGGGTGGTAATCAGGGGAGAGATAAAGTATGGTAGGGAGGTAATCAGGGGAGAGATGAAGTGTGGTAGGGATGGTAATCAGGGGAGAGATGAAGTCTGGTAGGGAGGTAATCAGGGGAGAGATGAAGTGTGGTAGGGAGGTTATCAGGGGAGAGATGAAGTGTGGTAGGGAGGTAATCAGGGGAGAGATGAAGTGTGGTAGGGAGGTATCAGGGGAGAGATGAAGTGTGGTAGGGACGGTAATCAGGGGAGAGATGAAGTGTGGTAGGGAGGTAATCAGGGGAGAGATGAAGTCTGGTAGGGAGGTAATCAGGGGAGAGATGAAGTGTGGTAGGGAGGTTATCAGGGGAGAGATGAAGTGTGGTAGGGAGGTAATCAGGGGAGAGATGAAGTGTGGTAGTGAGGTAATCAGGGGAGAGATGAAGTGTGGTAGGGAGGTAATCAGGGGAGAGATGAAGTGTTGTAGGGATGGTGATCAGGGGAGAGATGAAGTGTGGTAGGGAGGTAATCAGGGGAGAGATGAAGTGTGGTAGGGGTGGTAATCAGGGGAGAGATGAAGTGTGGTAGGGAGGTAATCAGGGGAGAGATGAAGTGTGGTAGGGAGGTTATCAGGGGAGAGATGAAGTGTGGTAGGGAGGTAATCAGGGGAGAGATGAAGTGTGGCAGGGAGGTAATCAGGGGAGAGATGAAGTGTGGTAGGGATGGTAATCAGGGGAGAGATGAAGTGTGGTAGGGAGGTAATCAGGGGAGAGATGAAGTGTGGTAGGGGGTGGTAATCAGGGGAGAGATAAAGTATGGTAGGGAGGTAATCAGGGGAGAGATGAAGTGTGGTAGGGATGGTAAATAGATAGAAGATGAAGTGTGGTAGGGATGGTAATCAGGGGAGAGATGAAGTGTGGTAGGGAGGTAATCAGGGGAGAGATGAAGTGTGGTAGGGAGGTATCAGGGGAGAGATGAAGTGTGGTAGGGATGGTAACCAGGGGAGAGATGAAGTTTGAAAGGAAATCGAGGAAATTTAGATCTCAAATATTTCGGGGAAAGGTTGGCGCTCCATAAAATCTAGAAAAAGGTGGAGCACAAATAGATTGGGAAAAAGTGTGGAGCTCCAATAGACCGAGGAAAGGCTCGATCTCAAATAGCTCTAGGAAAGGGTGGGGCTGAGATAGATCGGGACAAGGGTGAAGCTCAAATAGACCAAGGAAAGTGTGGGGCTCAAATAGATCGGGGGATTGGTTGAGCTCAATAGATCGGGGAAAGGGTGAAGCCCCAAACGATCGGGGAGCTGAAATAGATAGAAGATGTCATACAGAGGCTGGGACAGTCAGTGATGTCATACAGAGGCTGAGAGGGTCAGTGATGTCATACAGAGGCTGAGAGGGTCAGTGATGTCATACAGAGGCTGAGAGGGTCAGTGATGTCATACAGAGGCTGAGAGGTTTAGTGATGTCATCGAGAGGCTGAGAGGGTCATTGATGTCATACAGAGGCTGAGAGGGTCAGTGGTATCATACAGAGGCTGGGACAAGAGCCATAATATTGTCTTCCTTCGTCATTTGCTAAGAGCGACAGTGGGACAATGCACCAAGCGAAGAGCGACAGTGTGACAACGCACCAAGCGAAGCGCGCGCGACAGTGTGACAATGCACCAAGCGAAGCGCGACAGTGTGACAACGCACCAAGCGAAGAGCGACAGTTTGACAACGCACCAAGCGAAGCGAGACAGTGTGACAACGCACCAAGCGAAGAGCGACAGAGTGACAACGTACCAAGCGAAGCGCGACAGTGTGACAATGCACCAAGCGAAGAGCGACAGAGTGACAACGTACTAAGCGAAGCGCGACAATAAATGCATCAAACGAAGCGCGACAATAAATGTACCAAGCGAAGCGCGCAAGTGTGACAACGCACCAAGCGAAGCGCGACAGTGTGACAACACAACAAGCGAAGAGCGACAGAGTGACAAAGTACCAAGCGAAGCGCGACAGTGTGACAATGCACCAAGCGAAGCGCGACTATCAATGCACCAAGCGAAGCGCGGCAGTGGACAGTGTGACAACGTACTAAGCGAAGCGCGACAATAAATGCACCAAGCGAAGCGCGACAGTGTGACAACGCACCAAGCGAAGAGCGACAGTGTGACAACGTACCAAGCGAAGCGCGACAGTGTGACAATGCACCAAGCGCAGTTCGACAGTGCGTCATGCGAAGAGCAATAGTGCACCATGTGACAAAATTAACGTTCCTCTGTTGGCACAATGTCGTAAGAACACAACAAAATCATGAAAGGTATTATTACTTAACCGCACACTAGCGCGATACAACAGCACATCGCACATTGTCAGCACGACGTTCGGACTATGTACGGACAATGTTTACACGTTGTTTGGACTATGTGAGGACAATGTTTACACGTTGTTTGGACCATGTATGGACAATGTTTACACGTTGTTTGGACTATGTGAGGACAATGTTTACACGTTGTTTGGACTATGTACGGACAATGTTTACACGTTGTTTGGACTATGTATTGACAATGTTTACACGTTGTTTGGACTATGTACGGACAATGTTTGCACGTTGTTTGGACTATGTGAGGACAATGTTTACACGTTGTTTGGACTATGTATGGACAATGTTTACACGTTGTTTGGACTATGTACGGACAATGTTTGCACGTTGTTTGGACTATGTGAGGACAATGTTTACACGTTGTTTGGACTATGTACGGACAATGTTTACACGTTGTTTGGACGATGTACGGACAATGTTTACACGTTGTTTGGACTATGTATGGACAATGTTTGCACGTTGTTTGGACTATGTGAGGACAATGTTTACACGTTGTTTGGACGATGTACGGACAATGTTTACACGTTGTTTGGACGATGTACGGACAATGTTTACACGTTGTTTGGACGATGTACGGACAATGTTTACACGTTGTTTGGACGATGTACGGACAATGTTTACACGTTGTTTGGACGATGTACGGACAATGTGTACACGTTGTTTCCTGTGTATGTGTGATACATGTAACACATCGTCTCCTTTACAGTTATTAAAGCTTCAGTCGGACTGATATCCACATTAATTGTGTAGACACGCGGCTAATCATTGGAAATTTCCAAAATCTAATTTGAAGCAGATCTTCATTTAAGTTAGTGCAGCCAATTTTATCTGAATATTTTACATTTAAAAACAATTTTAAACAAACCTATCAAACGTCAGCATAGTAATTCTTCCATTAAGGTTAGTCAATATGGATTCAATCTCCTCTGTCCGGCATCTTGTCGCGGTCTCGGGCAGTTCCGGTTTAGCAATGAGCACTTGCAACTACCGCTTCTCGAAATGAAATTATGACGATTTTTCATTAAGATTTAAGTCGTCAGTCGGGAGTATTTAAACAATTGAACGTGTCAAACATACTGCAGAGTTGCGTGAGGCGTATATCTTCAATTTACTCGCTAGACTTGCAGAGTGCACACGGTACTGAGTAAGTGGTGGAACTGAGGGTGGTGGACATCGCTGTCACTCAATATATTCCCTTGACATTAATATGAGTAACTAAACTTGAGGTCAGATTAATCGTGATTAAAGACGTATCCTTACTAATCAGTGACCACTGGTCAGTATCAACCATCCATGAACGTCATCTGTATCTATTGCATGATCAGGCTTTGGTCAGTACAGACCCATACAGTAATCGTCACAAGCTGCAGATAGTAAGGCTGTAGTCAGTACGAACCCACACCATGACCGTTACCAGCTGTAGGTGTTAAGGCCGTGGTCAGCACTGACCCTCATAATGACCGTCACCAACTGTACATAGTAAGGCCGTGGTCAGTACATACCCTCACAATGACTGTTACCAGCTTGATTGGTTGATGATTAATTGATTGAATAGTTCTCAGCTGTTGTCGGTACATTTGTATGTAGTGTACAGTTCTGGACTGTTGTCGGTACATTTGTATGTAGTGTACAGTTCTGGACTGTTGTCGGTACATTTGTATGTAGTGTACAGTTCTGGACTGTTGTCGGTACATTTGTATGTAGTGTACAGTTCTGGACTGTGGTCGGTACATTTGTATGTAGTGTATAGTTCTGGACTGTGGTCGGTACATTTGTATGAATTGTATAGTTCTCAGCTGTTGTCGGTACATTTGTATGTAGTGTATAGTTCTGGACTGTGGTCGGTACATTTGTATGTAGTGTACAGTTCTAGACTGTTGTCGTTACATTTGTATGTAGTGTATAGTTCTGGACTGTTGTCGGTACATTTGTATGTAGTGTACAGTTCTGGACTGTTGTCGGTACATTTGTATGTAGTGTACAGTTCTGGACTGTTGTCGGTACATTTGTATGTAGTGTATAGTTCTGGACTGTCGTCGGTACATTTGTATGTAGTGTACAGTTCTGGACTGTTGTCGGTACATTTGTATGTAGTGTATAGTTCTGGACTGTTGTCGGTACATTTCTATGTAGTGTACAGTTCTGGACTGTCGTCGGTACATTTGTATGTAGTGTATAGTTCTGGACTGTTGTCGGTACATTTGTATGTAGTGTACAGTTCTGGACTGTTGTTGGTACATTTGTATGTAGTGTACAGTTCTGGACTGTTGTCGGTACATTTGTATGTAGTGTATAGTTCTGGACTGTTGTCGGTACATTTGTATGTAGTGTATAGTTCTGGACTGTTGTCGGTACATTTGTATGAAGTGTACAGTTCTGGGCTGTTGTCGGTACATTTGTATGTAGTGTACAGTTCTGGACTGTTGTCGGTACATTTGTATGTAGTGTACAGTTCTGGACTGTGGTCGGTACATTTGTATGTAGTGTATAGTTCTGGACTGTGGTCGGTACATTTGTATGAATTGTATAGTTCTCAGCTGTTGTCGGTACATTTGTATGTAGTGTATAGTTCTGGACTGTGGTCGGTACATTTGTATGTAGTGTACAGTTCTAGACTGTTGTCGTTACATTTGTATGTAGTGTATAGTTCTGGACTGTTGTCGGTACATTTGTATGTAGTATATAGTTCTGGACTGTTGTCGGTACATTTGTATGTAGTGTACAGTTCTGGACTGTTGTCGGTACATTTGTATGTAGTGTATAGTTCTGGACTGTTGTCGGTACATTTGTATGTAGTGTACAGTTCTGGACTGTTGTCGGTACATTTGTATGTAGTGTACAGTTCTGGACTGTTGTCGGTACATTTGTATGTAGTGTACAGTTCTGGACTGTTGTCGGTACATTTGTATGTAGTGTATAGTTCTGGACTGTCGTCGGTACATTTGTATGTAGTGTACAGTTCTGGACTGTTGTCTGTACATTTGTATGTAGTGTATAGTTCTGGACTGTTGTCGGTACATTTGTATGTAGTATACAGTTCTGGACTGTGGTTGGTATATTTGTATGTAGTGTATAGTTCTGGACTGTTGTCGGTACATTTCTATGTAGTGTACAGTTCTGGACTGTCGTCGGTACATTTGTATGTAGTGTATAGTTCTGGACTGTTGTCGGTACATTTGTATGTAGTGTACAGTTCTGGACTGTTGTTGGTACATTTGTATGTAGTGTACAGTTCTGGACTGTTGTCGGTACATTTGTATGTAGTGTATAGTTCTGGACTGTTGTCGGTACATTTGTATGTAGTGTATAGTTCTGGACTGTTGTCGGTACATTTGTATGTAGTGTACAGTTCTGGGCTGTTGTCGGTACATTTGTATGTAGTGTACAGTTCTGGACTGTTGTCGGTACATTTGTATGTAGTGTACAGTTCTGGACTGTGGTCGGTACATTTGTATGTAGTGTATAGTTCTGGACTGTGGTCGGTACATTTGTATGAATTGTATAGTTCTCAGCTGTTGTCGGTACATTTGTATGTAGTGTATAGTTCTGGACTGTGGTCGGTACATTTGTATGTAGTGTACAGTTCTAGACTGTTGTCGTTACATTTGTATGTAGTGTATAGTTCTGGACTGTTGTCGGTACATTTGTATGTAGTATATAGTTCTGGACTGTTGTCGGTACATTTGTATGTAGTGTACAGTTCTGGACTGTTGTCGGTACATTTGTATGTAGTGTATAGTTCTGGACTGTTGTCGGTACATTTGTATGTAGTGTACAGTTCTGGACTGTTGTCGGTACATTTGTATGTAGTGTACAGTTCTGGACTGTTGTCGGTACATTTGTATGTAGTGTATAGTTCTGGACTGTCGTCGGTACATTTGTATGTAGTGTACAGTTCTGGACTGTTGTCGGTACATTTGTATGTAGTGTATAGTTCTGGACTGTTGTCGGTACATTTGTATGTAGTGTACAGTTCTGGACTGTCGTCGGTACATTTGTATGTAGTGTATAGTTCTGGACTGTTGTCGGTACATTTGTATGTAGTGTATAGTTCTGGACTGTCGTCGGTACATTTGTATGTGGTGTACAGTTCTGGACTGTTGTCGGTACATTTGTATGTAGTGTATAGTTCTGGACTGTTGTCGGTACATTTGTATGTAGTGTACAGTTCTGGACTGTCGTCGGTACATTTGTATGTATGTAGTGTATAGTTCTGGACTGTTGTCGGTACATTTGTATGTAGTGTACAGTTCTGGACTGTTGTCGGTACATTTGTATGTAGTGTATAGTTCTGGACTGTTGTCGGTACATTTGTATGTAGTGTATAGTTCTGGACTGTTGTCGGTACATTTGTATGTAGTGTACAGTTCTGGGCTGTTGTCGGTACATTTGTATGTAGTGTACAGTTCTGGACTGTTGTCGGTACATTTGTATGTAGTGTATAGTTCTGGACTGTGGTCGGTACATTTGTATGTAGTGTATAGTTCTGGACTGTTGTCGGTACATTTGTATGTAGTGTACAGTTCTGGACTGTTGTCAGTACATTTGTATGTAGTGTATAGTTCTGGACTGTTGTCGGTACATTTGTATGTAGTGTACAGTTCTGGACTGTGGTCGGTACATTTGTATGTAGTGTACAGTTCTGGACTGTTGTCTGTACATTTGTATGTAGTGTATAGTTCTGTACTGTTGTCGGTACATTTGTATGTAGTGTATAGTTCTGGACTGTGGTTGGTACATTTGTATGTAGTGTATAGTTCTGGACTGTTGTCGGTATATTTGTATGTAGTGTACAGTTCTGGACTGTTGTCGGTACATTTGTATGTAGTGTACAGTTCTGGACTGTTGTCGGTACATTTGTATGTAGTGTATAGTTCTGGACTGTGGTTGGTACATTTGTATGTAGTGTATAGTTCTGGACTGTGGTCGGTACATTTGTATGTAGTGTACAGTTCTGGACTGTTGTCAGTACATTTGTATGTAGTGTACAGTTCTGGGCTGTTGTCGGTATATTTGTATGTAGTGTACAGTTCTGGACTGTGGTTGGTACATTTGTATGTAGTGTACAGTTCTGGACTGTTGTCAGTACATTTGTATGTAGTGTACAGTTCTGGGCTGTTGTCGGTATATTTGTATGTAGTGTATAGTTCTGGACTGTGGTTGGTACATTTGTATGTTGTGTACAGTTCTGGACTGTTGTCAGTACATTTGTATGTAGTGTACAGTTCTGGCTGTTGTCGGTATATTTGTATGTAGTGTATAGTTCTGGACTGTGGTCGGTACATTTGTATGTAGTGTACAGTTCTGGACTGTTGTCGGTATATTTGTATGTAGTGTATAGTTCTGGACTGTTGTCGGTACATTTGTATGTAGTGTATAGTTCTGGACTGTGGTCGGTACATTTGTATGTAGTATACAGTTCTGGACTGTGGTTGGTATATTTGTATGTAGTGTATAGTTCTGGACTGTTGTCGGTACATTTCTATGTAGTGTACAGTTCTGGACTGTCGTCGGTACATTTCTATGTAGTGTATAGTTCTGGACTGTTGTCGGTACATTTGTATGTAGTGTACAGTTCTGGACTGTTGTTGGTACATTTGTATGTAGTGTACAGTTCTGGACTGTTGTCGGTACATTTGTATGTAGTGTATAGTTCTGGACTGTTGTCGGTACATTTGTATGTAGTGTACAGTTCTGGACTGTTGTTGGTACATTTGTATGTAGTGTACAGTTCTGGACTGTTGTCGGTACATTTGTATGTAGTGTATAGTTCTGGACTGTTGTCGGTACATTTGTATGTAGTGTATAGTTCTGGACTGTTGTCGGTACATTTGTATGTAGTGTACAGTTCTGGGCTGTTGTCGGTACATTTGTATGTAGTGTACAGTTCTGGACTGTTGTCGGTACATTTGTATGTAGTGTACAGTTCTGGACTGTGGTCGGTACATTTGTATGTAGTGTATAGTTCTGGACTGTGGTCGGTACATTTGTATGAATTGTATAGTTCTCAGCTGTTGTCGGTACATTTGTATGTAGTGTATAGTTCTGGACTGTGGTCGGTACATTTGTATGTAGTGTACAGTTCTAGACTGTTGTCGTTACATTTGTATGTAGTGTATAGTTCTGGACTGTTGTCGGTACATTTGTATGTAGTATATAGTTCTGGACTGTTGTCGGTACATTTGTATGTAGTGTACAGTTCTGGACTGTTGTCGGTACATTTGTATGTAGTGTATAGTTCTGGACTGTTGTCGGTACATTTGTATGTAGTGTACAGTTCTGGACTGTTGTCGGTACATTTGTATGTAGTGTACAGTTCTGGACTGTTGTCGGTACATTTGTATCTAGTGTATAGTTCTGGACTGTCGTCGGTACATTTGTATGTAGTGTACAGTTCTGGACTGTTGTCGGTACATTTGTATGTAGTGTATAGTTCTGGACTGTTGTCGGTACATTTGTATGTAGTGTACAGTTCTGGACTGTCGTCGGTACATTTGTATGTAGTGTATAGTTCTGGACTGTTGTCGGTACATTTGTATGTAGTGTATAGTTCTGGACTGTCGTCGGTACATTTGTATGTAGTGTACAGTTCTGGACTGTTGTCGGTACATTTGTATGTAGTGTATAGTTCTGGACTGTTGTCGGTACATTTGTATGTAGTGTACAGTTCTGGACTGTCGTCGGTACATTTGTATGTAGTGTATAGTTCTGGACTGTTGTCGGTACATTTGTATGTAGTGTACAGTTCTGGACTGTTGTCGGTACATTTGTATGTAGTGTATAGTTCTGGACTGTTGTCGGTACATTTGTATGTAGTGTATAGTTCTGGACTGTTGTCGGTACATTTGTATGTAGTGTACAGTTCTGGGCTGTTGTCGGTACATTTGTATGTAGTGTACAGTTCTGGACTGTTGTCGGTACATTTGTATGTAGTGTATAGTTCTGGACTGTGGTCGGTACATTTGTATGTAGTGTATAGTTCTGGACTGTTGTCGGTACATTTGTATGTAGTGTACAGTTCTGGACTGTTGTCAGTACATTTGTATGTAGTGTATAGTTCTGGACTGTTGTCGGTACATTTGTATGTAGTGTACAGTTCTGGACTGTGGTCGGTACATTTGTATGTAGTGTACAGTTCTGGACTGTTGTCTGTACATTTGTATGTAGTGTATAGTTCTGTACTGTTGTCGGTACATTTGTATGTAGTGTATAGTTCTGGACTGTGGTTGGTACATTTGTATGTAGTGTATAGTTCTGGACTGTTGTCGGTACATTTGTATGTAGTGTACAGTTCTGGACTGTTGTCGGTACATTTGTATGTAGTGTACAGTTCTGGACTGTTGTCGGTACATTTGTATGTAGTGTATAGTTCTGGACTGTGGTTGGTACATTTGTATGTAGTGTATAGTTCTGGACTGTGGTCGGTACATTTGTATGTAGTGTACAGTTCTGGACTGTTGTCAGTACATTTGTATGTAGTGTACAGTTCTGGGCTGTTGTCGGTATATTTGTATGTAGTGTACAGTTCTGGACTGTGGTTGGTACATTTGTATGTAGTGTACAGTTCTGGACTGTTGTCAGTACATTTGTATGTAGTGTACAGTTCTGGGCTGTTGTCGGTATATTTGTATGTAGTGTATAGTTCTGGACTGTGGTTGGTACATTTGTATGTTGTGTACAGTTCTGGACTGTTGTCAGTACATTTGTATGTAGTGTACAGTTCTGGGCTGTTGTCGGTATATTTGTATGTAGTGTATAGTTCTGGACTGTGGTCGGTACATTTGTATGTAGTGTACAGTTCTGGACTGTTGTCGGTATATTTGTATGTAGTGTATAGTTCTGGACTGTTGTCGGTACATTTGTATGTAGTGTATAGTTCTGGACTGTGGTCGGTACATTTGTATGTAGTATACAGTTCTGGACTGTGGTTGGTATATTTGTATGTAGTGTATAGTTCTGGACTGTTGTCGGTACATTTCTATGTAGTGTACAGTTCTGGACTGTCGTCGGTACATTTCTATGTAGTGTATAGTTCTGGACTGTTGTCGGTACATTTGTATGTAGTGTACAGTTCTGGACTGTTGTTGGTACATTTGTATGTAGTGTACAGTTCTGGACTGTTGTCGGTACATTTGTATGTAGTGTATAGTTCTGGACTGTTGTCGGTACATTTGTATGTAGTGTATAGTTCTGGACTGTTGTCGGTACATTTGTATGTAGTGTACAGTTCTGGGCTGTTGTCGGTACATTTGTATGTAGTGTACAGTTCTGGACTGTTGTCGGTACATTTGTATGTAGTGTACAGTTCTGGACTGTGGTCGGTACATTTGTATGTAGTGTATAGTTCTGGACTGTGGTCGGTACATTTGTATGAATTGTATAGTTCTCAGCTGTTGTCGGTACATTTGTATGTAGTGTATAGTTCTGGACTGTTGTCGGTACATTTGTATGTAGTGTACAGTTCTAGACTGTTGTCGTTACATTTGTATGTAGTGTATAGTTCTGGACTGTTGTCGGTACATTTGTATGTAGTATATAGTTCTGGACTGTTGTCGGTACATTTGTATGTAGTGTACAGTTCTGGACTGTTGTCGGTACATTTGTATGTAGTGTATAGTTCTGGACTGTTGTCGGTACATTTGTATGTAGTGTACAGTTCTGGACTGTTGTCGGTACATTTGTATGTAGTGTACAGTTCTGGACTGTTGTCGGTACATTTGTATGTAGTGTATAGTTCTGGACTGTCGTCGGTACATTTGTATGTAGTGTACAGTTCTGGACTGTTGTCGGTACATTTGTATGTAGTGTATAGTTCTGGACTGTTGTCGGTACATTTGTATGTAGTGTACAGTTCTGGACTGTCGTCGGTACATTTGTATGTAGTGTATAGTTCTGGACTGTTGTCGGTACATTTGTATGTAGTGTACAGTTCTGGACTGTTGTCGTTACATTTGTATGTAGTGTATAGTTCTGGACTGTTGTCGGTACATTTGTATGTAGTGTATAGTTCTGGACTGTTGTCGGTACATTTGTATGTAGTGTACAGTTCTGGGCTGTTGTCGGTACATTTGTATGTAGTGTACAGTTCTGGACTGTTGTCGGTACATTTGTATGTAGTGTATAGTTCTGGACTGTGGTCGGTACATTTGTATGTAGTGTATAGTTCTGGACTGTTGTCGGTACATTTGTATGTAGTGTACAGTTCTGGACTGTTGTCAGTACATTTGTATGTAGTGTATAGTTCTGGACTGTTGTCGGTACATTTGTATGTAGTGTACAGTTCTGGACTGTGGTCGGTACATTTGTATGTAGTGTACAGTTCTGGACTGTTGTCTGTACATTTGTATGTAGTGTATAGTTCTGTACTGTTGTCGGTACATTTGTATGTAGTGTATAGTTCTGGACTGTGGTTGGTACATTTGTATGTAGTGTATAGTTCTGGACTGTTGTCGGTACATTTGTATGTAGTGTACAGTTCTGGACTGTTGTCGGTACATTTGTATGTAGTGTACAGTTCTGGACTGTTGTCGGTACATTTGTATGTAGTGTATAGTTCTGGACTGTGGTTGGTACATTTGTATGTAGTGTATAGTTCTGGACTGTGGTCGGTACATTTGTATGTAGTGTACAGTTCTGGACTGTTGTCAGTACATTTGTATGTAGTGTACAGTTCTGGGCTGTTGTCGGTATATTTGTATGTAGTGTACAGTTCTGGACTGTGGTTGGTACATTTGTATGTAGTGTACAGTTCTGGACTGTTGTCAGTACATTTGTATGTAGTGTACAGTTCTGGGCTGTTGTCGGTATATTTGTATGTAGTGTATAGTTCTGGACTGTGGTTGGTACATTTGTATGTTGTGTACAGTTCTGGACTGTTGTCAGTACATTTGTATGTAGTGTACAGTTCTGGGCTGTTGTCGGTATATTTGTATGTAGTGTATAGTTCTGGACTGTGGTCGGTACATTTGTATGTAGTGTACAGTTCTGGACTGTTGTCGGTATATTTGTATGTAGTGTATAGTTCTGGACTGTTGTCGGTACATTTGTATGTAGTGTATAGTTCTGGACTGTGGTCGGTACATTTGTATGTAGTGTACAGTTCTGGACTGTTGTCGGTACATTGTATGTAGTGTACAGTTCTGGACTGTTGTCGGTACATTTGTATGTAGTGTATAGTTCTGGACTGTGGTTGGTACATTGTATGTAGTGTATAGTTCTGGACTGTGGTCGGTACATTTGTATGTAGTGTACAGTTCTGGACTGTTGTCAGTACATTTGTATGTAGTGTACAGTTCTGGGCTGTTGTCGGTATATTTGTATGTAGTGTACAGTTCTGGACTGTGGTTGGTACATTTGTATGTAGTGTACAGTTCTGGACTGTTGTCGGTACATTTGTATGTAGTGTACAGTTCTGGACTGTTGTCGGTACATTTGTATTTAGTGTACAGTTCTGGACTGTTGTCGGTACATTTGTATGTAGTGTACAGTTCTGGACTGTGGTCGGTACATTTGTATGTAGTGTATAGTTCTGGACTGTGGTCGGTACATTTGTATGAATTGTATAGTTCTCAGCTGTTGTCGGTACATTTGTATGTAGTGTATAGTTCTGGACTGTGGTCGGTACATTTGTATGTAGTGTACAGTTCTAGACTGTTGTCGTTACATTTGTATGTAGTGTATAGTTCTGGACTGTTGTCGGTACATTTGTATGTAGTGTACAGTTCTGGACTGTTGTCGGTACATTTGTATGTAGTGTACAGTTCTGGACTGTTGTCGGTACATTTGTATGTAGTGTATAGTTCTGGACTGTCGTCGGTACATTTGTATGTAGTGTACAGTTCTGGACTGTTGTCGGTACATTTGTATGTAGTGTATAGTTCTGGACTGTTGTCGGTACATTTCTATGTAGTGTACAGTTCTGGACTGTCGTCGGTACATTTGTATGTAGTGTATAGTTCTGGACTGTTGTCCGTACATTGTATGTAGTGTACAGTTCTGGACTGTTGTTGGTACATTTGTATGTAGTGTACAGTTCTGGACTGTTGTCGGTACATTTGTATGTAGTGTATAGTTCTGGACTGTTGTCGGTACATTTGTATGTAGTGTATAGTTCTGGACTGTTGTCGGTACATTTGTATGTAGTGTACAGTTCTGGGCTGTTGTCGGTACATTTGTATGTAGTGTACAGTTCTGGACTGTTGTCGGTACATTTGTATGTAGTGTACAGTTCTGGACTGTGGTCGGTACATTTGTATGTAGTGTATAGTTCTGGACTGTGGTCGGTACATTTGTATGAATTGTTGTATGTTCTCAGCTGTTGTCGGTACATTTGTATGTAGTGTATAGTTCGGACTGTGTTCGGTACATTTGTATGTAGTGTACAGTTCTAGGACTGTTGTCGTGACATTGGATGTAGGTATAGTTCTGGAATGTTGTCGGTACATTTGTATGTAGTATAAGTTCTGGACTGTGTCGGTACATTTGTATGTAGTGTACAGTTCTGGACTGTTGTCGGTACATTGTATGTAGTGTTATAGTTCTGGACTGTTGTCGGTACATTTGTATGTAGTGTACAGTTCTGGACTGTTGTCGGTACATTTGTATGTTAGTGTACAGTTCTGGACTGTTGTCGGTTACATTTGTATGTAGTGTTACAGTTTCTGGACTGTTGTCGGTACATTTGTATGTAGTGTATAGTTCTGGACTGTCGTCGGTACATTTGTATGTAGTGTACAGTCTGGACTGTTGTCGGTACATTTGTATGTAGTGTATAGTTCTGGAGTTGTCGGTACATTTGTATGTAGTGTACAGTTCTGGACTGTTGTCGGTACATTTGTATGTAGTGTATAGTTCTGGACTGTTGTCGGTACATTTGTATGTAGTGTACAGTTCTGGACTGTTGTCGGTACATTTGTATGTAGTGTACTAGTTCTGGACTGTTGTCGGTACATTTGTATGTAGTGTATAGTTCTGGACTGTTGTCGGTACATTTGTATGTAGTGTATAGTTCTGGACTGTTGTCGGTACATTTGTATGTAGTGTACAGTTCTGGACTGTTGTCGGTACATTTGTATGTAGTGTACAGTTCTGGACTGTTGTCGGTACATTTGTATGTAGTGTACAGTTCTGGACTGTTGTCGGTACATTTGTATGTAGTGTATAGTTCTGGACTGTTGTCGGTACATTTGTATGTAGTGTATAGTTCTGGACTGTTGTCGGTACATTTGTATGTAGTGTATAGTTCTGGACTGTTGTCGGTACATTTGTATGTAGTGTATAGTTCTGGACTGTTGTCGGTACATTTGTATGTAGTGTATAGTTCTGGACTGTTGTCGGTACATTTGTATGTAGTGTATAGTTCTGGACTGTTGTCGGTACATTTGTATGTAGTGTATAGTTCTGGACTGTTGTCGGTACATTTGTATGTAGTGTATAGTTCTGGACTGTTGTCGGTACATTTGTATGTAGTGTACAGTTCTGGACTGTTGTCGGTACATTTGTATGTAGTGTATAGTTCTGGACTGTTGTCGGTACATTTGTATGTAGTGTACAGTTCTGGACTGTTGTCGGTACATTTGTATGTAGTGTATAGTTCTGGACTGTTGTCGGTACATTTGTATGTAGTGTATAGTTCTGGACTGTTGTCGGTACATTTGTATGTAGTGTAGGTTCTGGACTGTTGTCGGTACATTTGTATGTAGTGTATAGTTCTGGACTGTTGTCGGTACATTTGTATGTAGTGTATAGTTCTGGACTGTTGTCGGTACATTTGTATGTAGTGTATAGTTCTGGACTGTTGTCGGTACATTTGTATGTAGTGTATAGTTCTGGACTGTGGTCGGTACATTTGTATGTAGTGTACAGTTCTGGACTGTGGTCGGTACATTTGTATGTAGTGTACAGTTCTGGGCTGTTGTCGGTACATTTGTATGTAGTGTATAGATCTGGGCTGTTGTCGGTACATTTGTATGTAGTGTATAGATCTGGACTGTTGTCGGTACATTTGTATGTAGTGTGTAGTTCTGTACTGTGGTTGGTACATTTGTATGTAGTGTATAGTTCTGGACTGTGGTTATTGTATTTGTATGTGGTGTACAGTTCTGGACTGTTGTCGGTACATTTGTATGTAGTGTATAGTTCTGGACTGTGGTCGGTACATTTGTATGTAGTGTATAGTTCTGGACTGTTGTCGGTACATTTGTATGTAGTGTACAGTTCTGGACTGTTGTCGGTACATTTGTATGTAGTGTGTAGTTCTGGACTGTTGTCGGTACATTTGTATGTAGTGTATAGTTCTGTGTTGTTGTCGGTACATTTGTATGTAGTGTATAGTTCTGGACTGTTGTCGGTACATTTGTATGTAGTGTATAGTTCTGTGTTGTTGTCGGTACATTTGTATGTAGTGTACAGTTCTGGACTGTTGTCGGTACATTGTATGTAGTGTACAGTTCTGGACTGTTGTCGGTACATTTGTATGTAGTGTATAGTTCTGGACTGTTGTCGGTACATTTGTATGTAGTGTATAGTTCTGGACTGTTGTCGGTACATTTGTATGTAGTGTATAGTTCTGTGTTGTTGTCGGTACATTTGTATGTAGTGTACAGTTCTGGACTGTTGTCGGTACATTGTATGTAGTGTACAGTTCTGGACTGTTGTCGGTACATTTGTATGTAGTGTACAGTTCTGGACTGTTGTCGGTATATTTGTATGTAGTGTACAGTTCTGGACTGTTGTCGGTACATTTGTATGTAGTGTGTAGTTCTGGACTGTTGTCGGTACATTTGTATGTAGTGTATAGTTTTGGGCTGTTGTCGGTACATTTGTATGTAGTGTATAGTTCTGGACTGTTGTCGGTATATTTGTATGTAGTGTATAGTTCTGGGCTGTTGTCGGTACATTTGTATGTAGTGTACAGTTCTGGACTGTTGTCGGTACATTTGTATGTAGTGTACAGTTCTGGACTGTTGTCGGTACATTTGTATGTAGTGTATAGTTCTGGACTGTTGTCGGTACATTTGTATGTAGTGTATAGTTCTGGACTGTGGTTGGTACATTTGTATGTAGTGTATAGTTCTGGACAGTTGTCGGTACATTTGTATGTAGTGTATAGTTCTGGACTGTTGTCGGTACATTTGTATGTAGTGTATAGTTCTGGACTGTGGTTGGTACATTTGTATGTAGTGTATAGTTCTGGACTGCTGTCGGTACATTTGTATGTAGTGTATAGTTCTGGACTGTGGTTGGTACATTTGTATGTAGTGTATAGTTCTGGACTGTTGTCGGTACATTTGTATGTAGTGTACAGTTCTGGACTGTTGTCGGTACATTTGTATGTAGTGTACAGTTCTGGACTGTTGTCGGTACATTTGTATGTAGTGTATAGTTCTGGACTGTTGTCGGTACATTTGTATGTAGTGTATAGTTCTGGACTGTTGTCGGTACATTTGTATGTAGTGTATAGTTCTGGACTGTTGTCGGTACATTTGTATGTAGTGTATAGTTCTGGACTGTTGTCGGTACATTTGTATGTAGTGTATAGTTCTGGACTGTTGTCGGTACATTTGTATGTAGTGTATAGTTCTGGACTGTTGTCGGTACATTTGTATGTAGTGTATAGTTCTGGACTATTGTCGGTACATTTGTATGTAGTGTATAGTTCTGGACTGTTGTCGGTACATTTGTATGTAGTATATAGTTCTGGACTGTGGTTGGTGTATTTGTATGTAGTGTATAGTTCTGGACTGTTGTCGGTACATTTGTATGTAGTGTATAGTTCTGGACTGTGGTTGGTGTATTTGTATGTAGTGTATAGTTCTGGACTGTGGTTGGTGTATTTGTATGTAGTGTATAGTTCTGGACTGTGGTTGGTGTATTTGTATGTAGTGTATAGTTCTGGACTGTTGTCGGTACATTTGTATGTAGTGTATAGTTCTGGACTGTTGTCGGTACATTTGTATGTAGTGTATAGTTCTGGACTGTTGTCGGTACATTTGTATATAGTGTATAGTTCTGGACTATTGTCGGTACATTTGTATATAGTGTATAGTTCTGGACTATTGTCGGTACATTTGTATGTAGTGTATAGTTCTGGACTGTTGTCGGTACATTTGTATGTAGTGTATAGTTCTGGACTGTTGTCGGTACATTTGTATGTAGTATATAGTTCTGGACTGTTGTCGGTACATTTGTATATAGTGTATAGTTCTGGACTATTGTCGGTACATTTGTATATAGTGTATAGTTCTGGACTATTGTCGGTACATTTGTATGTAGTGTATAGTTCTGGACTGTTGTCGGTACATTTGTATGTAGTGTATAGTTCTGGACTGTTGTCGGTACATTTGTATGTAGTGTATAGTTCTGGACTGTTGTCGGTACATTTGTATGTAGTGTATAGTTCTGGACTGTTGTCGGTACATTTGTATGTAGTGTACAGTTCTGGACTGTTGTCGGTACATTTGTATGTAGTGTATAGTTCTGGACTGTTGTCGGTACATTTGTATGTAGTGTATAGTTCTGGACTGTTGTCGGTACATTTGTATGTAGTGTATAGTTCTGGACTGTTGTCGGTACATTTGTATGTAGTGTATAGTTCTGGACTGTTGTCGGTACATTTGTATGTAGTGTATAGTTCTGGACTGTTGTCGGTACATTTGTATGTAGTATAAAGTTCTGGACTGGTGTCGGTACATTTGTATGTAGTGTATAGTTCTGGACTGTTGTCGGTACATTTGTATGTAGTGTATAGTTCTGGACTGTTGTCGGTACATTTGTATGTAGTGTATAGTTCTGGACTGTTGTCGGTACATTTGTATGTAGTGTACAGTTCTGGACTGTTGTCGGTACATTTGTATGTAGTGTACAGTTCTGGACTGTTATCGGTACATTTGTATGTAGTGTATAGTTCTGGACTGTTGTCGGTACATTTGTATGTAGTGTACAGTTCTGGACTGTTGTCGGTACATTTGTATGTAGTGTATAGTTCTGGACTGTTGTCGGTACATTTGTATGTAGTGTACAGTTCTGGACTGTGGTCGGTACATTTGTATGTAGTGTATAGTTCTGGACTGTTGTCGGTACATTTGTATGTAGTGTACAGTTCTGGACTGTTGTCGGTACATTTGTATGTAGTGTACAGTTCTGGACTGTTGTCGGTACATTTGTATGTAGTGTACAGTTCTGGACTGTGGTCGGTACATTTGTATGTAGTGTATAGTTCTGGACTGTTGTCGGTACATTTGTATGTAGTGTACAGTTCTGGACTGTTGTCGGTACATTTGTATGTAGTGTACAGTTCTGGACTGTTGTCGGTACATTTGTATGTAGTGTATAGTTCTGGACTGTTGTCGGTACATTTGTATGTAGTGTATAGTTCTGGACTGTTGTCGGTACATTTGTATGTAGTGTATAGTTCTGGACTGTTGTCGGTACATTTGTATGTAGTGTATAGTTCTGGACTGTTGTCGGTACATTTGTATGTAGTGTATAGTTCTGGACTGTGGTCGGTACATTTGTATGTAGTGTATAGTTCTGGACTGTTGTCGGTACATTTGTATGTAGTGTATAGTTCTGGACTGTTGTCGGTACATTTGTATGTAGTGTATAGTTCTGGACTGTTGTCGGTACATTTGTATGTAGTGTATAGTTCTGGACTGTTGTCGGTACATTTGTATGTAGTGTATAGTTCTGGACTGTTGTCGGTACATTTGTATGTAGTGTACAGTTCTGGACTGTTGTCGGTACATTTGTATGTAGTGTACAGTTCTGGACTGTTGTCGGTACATTTGTATGTAGTGTACAGTTCTGGACTGTTGTCGGTACATTTGTATGTAGTGTACAGTTCTGGACTGTTGTCGGTACATTTGTATGTAGTGTATAGTTCTGGACTGTGGTCGGTACATTTGTATGTAGTGTATAGTTCTGTACTGTTGTCGGTAGATTTGTATGTAGTGTATAGTTCTGGACTGTTGTCGGTACATTTGTATGTAGTGTATAGTTCTGGACTGTTGTCGGTACATTTGTATGTAGTGTATAGTTCTGGACTGTTGTCGGTACATTTGTATGTAGTGTATAGTTCTGTACTGTTGTCGGTACATTTGTATGTAGTGTATAGTTCTGAACTGTTGTCGGTACATTTGTATGTAGTGTATAGTTCTGTACTGTTGTCGGTACATTTGTATGTAGTGTATAGTTCTGTACTGTTGTCGGTAGATTTGTATGTAGTGTATAGTTCTGGACTGTTGTCGGTACATTTGTATGTAGTGTATAGTTCTGGACTGTTGTCTGTACATTTGTATGTAGTGTATAGTTCTGGACTGTGGTTGGTGTATTTGTATGTAGTGTTCCCTTGCACCCTCTCTGGCAGTGATTCCCTCAGCTTCCGACATTCTACACAGCCACGCTATCATCTCATAACGCTTACTTTAAAACAATTTGCCGACAATAACCAATTCATTGTCAGATTTTGCAGAATACGTTTATTTTCAAGTGATGAACGAAGCACCATTTTACCCGTTTTTGTTGCTCCCATGAGAACTGCTACCAATCCACAGATTATTACATAAACGAAGGCGAATGTATCCGAGACGCCATATGTACGTTACAGTCTACAACATAAAATTGTCCTAGGAACACAGCCTTTTCTTGGTTACAAAAGTGTCTGCTATTCGGCGCCAAATCCCGGTATTTTGCCCAGTAAGATACGTGTTTACTTGATTGTGGAAATTAGGCCAAAGCCTTTCTCTAACCTTTTAGTTGCCTTGCCTTTATCGGGGTCATAATTGATGGTCTGAATTTGGTACATGCGCGCAAGCTTCAAACAAGCGTTTAAGTAATTTGACTCCGCGAGTTTGATTCATTACTAAATATCATCAAACATTTTTTGTTTTCATCGATGGATATCACGCTGTCATCCGTGATAGACTCTTTAGGTTTAAAAAGAACAAGACTTTTCTGTCGTTTTAAACCAGTCTGTTTGAAAACCGGTCATTTTACCGCCGATGGAAATATATTAAGGTGGAAATATGACCTTTTGATTTCGAAATTGAACTGAAAAGGATCTTTCAAAATCGCATGTCCAGTCCAACGTCAGGCGAGGTTTTGTTTGAATCTTCGATTACTGACGACCATGGCCTAGTAACGATTGAAACTAACTCCCTGATTTGAGTGCAGACCAGTTATGTTAAATCATAGTCACATCATGATTTAATAGCGCAACGTATCAGCACCTGCCAAAAACTTTAAAAGGCCAAGGAAGTTCTTTCCTTTGCAAAAAAACAACTATTTACTAGATATGTTGTTTAAATAGCAATGAGCTGTTGCGGTCAATTTTTGTTTGTGGTTATTAGCTATTTTTTTTCGGATGAAAATCTTCAAAAACTCAGAGGAGAATATTTATCATTTGATTCAATTTGAGGCGACACAAGGGGGACATGATGCTCCAGAGTTAGAGGTCAGCTTTATCTACCCCAGCCAGTTATCCTACTATCCAGTTATCGTTCCTTTGATGAAAGTCCACGTCCGATGTTATGGTTAGTGATGATGACACGGCTTTGACGCTAAGGGCGGAGACACACGACATCGCGCCATTAATAATACAGTCAATCACGTGTTCCCGGGGACGGCATGCTCTGCTAATGACCACTCGGCACTCCTCGGATTTTACTATACCCCTGTGTATAAGTAGTAACTTTGCTTTATTTCCGACCTATAATGATTTACGAATACATACAGTGTTTTAATCCATACGGTCATTCACGTGCTGTAACTACAATCACTGTTAATGATTCAGCATGCACTTTATAGTACGACAAATCCTGACAGGTCAAGTTTCCATGGTTATAGTTGATATGACCAACATGGGGACTGCGTGACCCTTCTCTTGAAGAAAGTCAGTAGTGCTTATCAGCGTATTTGATTTTAATATTCCAAGTAATTTGTCAGTTATTACAATCTTTTATTCTGGACAAAATGGGTTCAATCACATGTTGACTTCTGTTTTTTACGTTTTGTTTGATCTTAATCAAATCATTTTTACTTTATTTTTCATGTATTCTATCTAAGCATATATTTTGGTGACGTGCATTTTGTGATATAATTTTATCTTTTATTATATAAGTATCTAACCGGGATATATGGTTTATTTTTTGTTGCATAAGTTTATCTTTGAGCGATATAAATTCTATTAAATTTTCACCAGTGAAATATCGAAAATTATTCTTTCTATAAAAGTGATATTTTTTCACTAGTGAAAAATACCTCTAAATATCTGTTGTGTGGCCAATATTTTGATATTCTTCCCAAGTGCTGCGCACCTCACTCATGAAATATCATATGGTATTACTGAAGACACTGGTAGATATCCTCTATCAATTTTATGATTAATTGATCTTTTTTGTGATACATGCTTATCATTTTATGATATAACTTTACATTTTCATACATATTTATCCTTTTAGTAATGTAAGTGTATATGTTATGAGACGTATTTATCTTTTTGTGATATAAGTTGATCTTTTTGTGATATAAGTTGATCTTTTTGTGATACATATGTCCTTTTTTTGTGATATAAGTTGATCTTTTTGTGAATCTATTTATCTTTTTGTGATATAAGTTGATCTTTTTGTGATATAAGTTGATCTTTTTGTGATATAAGTTGATCTTTTTGTGATACATATTTCCTTTTTTTGTGATATAAGTTAATCTTTTTGTGAATCTATTTATCTTTTTGTGATATCTATTTATCTTTCTATGATACCTATTTATCTTTATATCAGTACAACTGAAGATTAAAACATCCAATTCCATTCGGAGAGATCGTAGAGATGAAGTTGTCCTCTCGCTGCTCCGTACCTGGTACACATATAATACTCATTCGTTCCTTTAAAAACGAGAAGATCCGCCATTATGCCATTCATGTGACACTCAGATCACAGTGGAGAATTTCCTAATAGAATGTTCCGATTTTAAGCAGATTCACAACTTTGGAGTCCCGGAGACTGGAATGCACTATTTAGCTTTTTGAAAGACATCGATCTATTCTATAGACTTTGACGTTATATATATATCACAAACTTTGAATCTTCTGTTTGTTATATGTTTTATTTACCACCTTTTTATTTTAATGATCTAAATATACAATACGAATGCTTTGAGAATTGAACATTTTTATCTATTTGAAACTCAAATTAAATAAAATTGCAGTATTTTGTTGGGCCGTAAAACCCAAACAAACACACACATTTGATGATATATGCTTATCTTTCTTTGATATAAGTTTATCTTTTTGTGATATATGTTTATCTTTTTATGATATATGTTTATCTTTTTGTGATATATGTTTATCTTTTTGTGATATATGTTTATCTTTTGTGATATATGTCTAGTTTTTGTGATATAAGTCTATCTTTTTGTGATATATGTTTATCTTTTGTGATATATGTCTAGTTTTTGTGATATATACATTTTTTGTGATATATATTTATCTTTTTGTGATATACATTTTTTGTGATATATATTTATTTTTTGTGATATATATTTATCTTTTTGTGATATACATCTTTTTGTGATATATATTTATTTTTGTGATATATATTTATCTTTTTGTGATATATGTTTATCTTTTTGTGATATATGTCTATTTTTTGTGATATATGTTTATCTTTTTGTGATATATGTCTATTTTTGTGATATATGTCTATTTTTGTGATATATATATATATTGTGATATATGTCTATTTTTGTGATATATGTCTATTTTTGTGATATATATATATATTGTGATATATGTTTATCTTTTTGTGATATATGTCTATTTTTTGTGATTTAAGTTTATCTTTTTGTGATATATGTCTATTTTTTGTGATATAAGTTTATCTTTTTGTGATACATGTTTATCTTTGTATGATACATGTTTATCTTTGTATGATATACGTTTATCTTTTTGTGATATATGTCTATTTTTTGTGATATATATATATATTGTGATATATGTTTATCTTTTTATGATACATGTTTATCTTTGTATGATACATGTTTATCTTTGTATGATATATGTTTATCTTTTTGTGATATATTTTTTGTGACGTATATATCAGTTTGTTTCTCTAGTGTCGCTATCTGTCTGTCATGTAAGCTCTGATTTTACTTTGATACTTGTTTGCTGGTTTGCTAAGATATATCAACTGTGACACAGATCTTCCTGTATATTATATCCTGTAGTATTCTCTAGGACAACGTACCTCGTAATCCAAAGACGTACGCCGAAGATTGGAGATTATGTCATAAACAGGTGTCTTCATACAACATACCTGTCATCATTGTGCGATGTACTCGTGGTTACACAATTTATATATTGTACATATGCTACGCATTGCACACATGCTATACAATGAACAAATATCAATACAATGTACACATATTTATATACAATGTACACATATTTATATACAATGTACACATATTTATATACAATGTACACGTATTTTTATGACGTAATTAATCAGGATGACGCCTCGGTTTTTCTTTCACATATGTGATATCTGAAATATCACATGGCATTTCTGATTGGTCCATGCCTCAGTCTTGAGGCGGGGCCAATTTCAAATGTAGGCGTGACAAATGATCGAACAAAGACAGGAAATGCATTTCAAACAAAATTTAATGAAAAACGAGTGCCGTTTAAAAAGGTTCTGTCTTCTTTCTTCACCTTGTATGCACGTACAGCCCTGCTGTGATGTACCGTTCTGTCCATAATGAGTTGTTCATCAAAACCTGACCAAACAGAATATAAAACCCTGTTCATATTTTATTAAGTAGAATATATATTATATTTTAACAGATCAGTAAAAAAACGTATATTTAACGTACATGTTACTGAGGACAGTTGTATCCGCTATCGTGATGTATATTTACTACACGTTACTGATGACAGTTGTATCCGCTATCGTGACGTATATTTAACGTACATGTTACTGATGACAGTTGTATCCGCTATCGTGACGTATATTTAACGTACATGTTACTGATGACAGTTGTATCCGCTATCGTGACGTATATTTAACGTACATGTTACTGAGGACAGTTGTATCCGCTATCGTGACGTATATTTAACGTACATGTTACTGAGGACAGTTGTATCCGCTATCGTGACGTATATTTACTACACGTTACTGAGGACAGTTGTATCCGCTATCGTGACGTATATTTAACGTACACGTTACTGATGACAGTTGTATCCGCTATCGTGACGTATATTTAACGTACACGTTACTGAGGACAGTTGTATCCGCTATCGTGACGTATATTTAACGTACATGTTTCTGAGGACAATTGTATCCGCTATCGTGACGTATATTTAACGTACACGTTACTGAGGACAGTTGTATCCGCTATCGTGACGTATATTTAACGTACACGTTACTGATGACAGTTGTATCCGCTATCGTGACGTATATTTAACGTAACGTTACTGAGGACAGTTGTATCCGCTATCGTGACGTATATTTAACGTAACGTTACTGAGGACAGTTGTATCCGCTATCGTGACGTATATTTAACGTACACGTTACTGAGAACAGTTGTATCCGCTATCGTGACGTATATTTAACGTATATGTTAATGAGGACAGTTGTATCCGCTATCGTGACGTATATTTAACGTACACGTTACTGAGGACAGCTGTATCCGCTATCGTGACGTATATTTAACGTACACGTTACTGAGGACAGTTGTATTCGCTATCGTGATGTATATTTAACGTACACGTTACTGATGACAGTTGTATCCGCTATCGTGACGTATATTTAACGTACATGTTACTGATGACAGTTGTATCCGCTATCGTGACGTATATTTACTAAACGTTACTGAGGACAGTTGTATCCGCTATCGTGACGTATATTTAACGTACATGTTACTGATGACAGTTGTATCCGCTATCGTGACGTATATTTAACGTACATGTTACTGATGACAGTTGTATCCGCTATCGTGACGTATATTTACTAAACGTTACTGAGGACAGTTGTATCCGCTATCGTGACGTATATTTAACGTACATGTTACTGATGACAGTTGTATCCGCTATCGTGACGTATATTTAACGTACACGTTACTGATGACAGTTGTATCCACTATCGTGACGTATATTTAACGTACATGTTACTGATGATAGTTGTATCCGCTATCGTGACGTATATTTAACGTACACGTTGCTGAGGACAGTTGTATCCGCTATCGTGACGTATATTTAACGTACATGTTACTGAGGACAGTTGTATCCGCTATCGTGACGTATATTTAACGTACACGTTACTGATGACAGTTGTATCCGCTATCGTGACGTATATTTAACGTACGCGTTACTGATGACAGTTGTATCCGCTATCGTGACGTATATTTAACGTACACGTTACTGATGACAGTTGTATCCGCTATCGTGACGTATATTTAACGTACATGTTACTGATGACAGTTGTATCCGCTACCGTGACGTATATTTACTAAACGTTACTGAGGACAGTTGTATCCGCTATCGTGACGTATATTTAACGTACACGTTACTGATGACAGTTGTATCCGCTATCGTGACGTATATTTAACGTACACGTTACTGAGGACAGTTGTATCCGCTATCGTGACGTATATTTAACGTACATGTTACTGATGACAGTTGTATCCGCTATCGTGACGTACATGTATATTTAACGTACACGTTACTGAGGATAGTTGTATTCGCTATCGTGACGTATATTTAACGTACAAACGCCTGCTGACCAATGTGGCCACTTGTTTAAGCCAGACTGCCAAGATTCATGCTAAACAATTATTCATTTTATTCAGAGTAAATTTATTACCGAAATAGAAGTCTATTAACCTTAGGAAGGGGAGAGAAATCCCTGTTTTTATGATTTGATCCGAGGCTACTTAATGTGAGCAATCGGAGCCCCTCGGGATCGACAGCAGTCCTGCTATGTGTTATTACAGACCCTGGTGATGGAGACAATGAAAAAAGGGTCAGTACCGATAACCCCGTCCGGGCCTGTGTCGGCTGATATCTGGGGCAGGGATCTCCGACAGTCGCGATCATCCTCCCTCCCCACGCACACAAAATGAACATCTCGTGTTTTGGCAGAAAACTGTGGACGTTTGGGAATAAAGGCCCGCGAATGTGTTTCATATCAGCTAGAAATTGAATAATTGTTCGCGTATATCAGAAACAGTCTCCTTGTGATATTACGTGAAGGAAGACCTAACAACTTACAGACTTCAACATTGTATCCCACCAGGAAAAAACTCAAAGCAGTTCGCCTCAAATTCATTTAACAGTTTTACAGACAACCGGACCCCGGTCTTTTATCACGGCGAAAATGTTTTGATCCGATTTTGTCAGTAAAGGAAAATCCACGGTTATGGAGGAGATATCGTACTCTGACGGCCAGAAGTGATTCGATTCCCCGCGGTAATACTTGATTTATCGCACAGTTTACAACTTATAGGATTTTCCACAGAATTATTTCAATTCCTTTGAACTTTCCTTTCAATATAAAATACTATATTAGAATGACGCTGAAGTTTTGGGCCTGCTGGACAATAACCGATTTCTATCTCCAGTTGTAAGAGTGTTGGTGACCGGAAACACTCACGAGGTACAGAGATAAAGGGCCATATGTCAGGGACGATAGCGGTACTTACGAGAGTACGATATACTTCACATCTTCTTGCTAGAGTAACTTGTATCTACTTATGCTACTACAGACTAACACTTTCAGCTACCAACTGGAGAATTGGCAGCTGTTCCGATATACATTCCTACATTATATACATATATAGTCCAAACTTTAAAAGACTTCTGATACCATTTTAATTTTCTAATGAAGGTCATTTCTTACTCAGATATTTTCGCAAAAGAGTATGTGTAAGGCTAAGTGTATAAAGAGCGAATAAGAGACTGGGGCTATCCGACTGAGTGACGTCACACGAAAGCTTGGTGTGTGTTACGTTACAGGATCTTACAATTAGCTCGTGACGGAAAGTCGACGATGACTTAACAAATGATTGCCATATTCAGCTTTCCTTGTACTCGCACATAATAAAACTTGTTTTGTTGTATAATAACCGTTCAATGAAAGATTATGTATCATCCGAATGCTTGTATCGGATGTGTGCTACAGGTAAGCACGAGCGATTGATTAGCCCTAGTGGTTGACGTAGCAGTATACAGTTGTTGACTGGGGTTGAGGGCAACAGATGATTTGTTAAACCCGAAGACAAACTGTTACCCGAGGCCGAAGGCCGAGGGTCCAACAAATCATTATGTTTGTTTACCAAAACGATAAGAGGATTGACGTCGCATTGACGTCACGAATTGTAGGTGTGACGTCACTCCGGTCCAACAGCACATTTTAACAGTCTAATAGTTCTAGTGGTTGACGTAACAGTATATATCTAGTCCTAGTGGTTGACGTAACAGTATATATCTAGTCCTAGTGGTTGACGTAACAGTATAGATCTAGTCCTAGTGGTTGACGTAACAGTATAGATCTAGCTCTGGTGGTTGACATAACAGTATAGATCTAGTCCTAGTGGTTGACGTAACAGTATAGATCTGGTTCTAGTGATTGATGTAACAGTATAGATCTAGTCCTAGTGGTTGACGTAACAGTATATATCTAGTCCTAGTGGTTGACGTTACAGTATAGATCTAGTCCTAGTGGTTGACGTAACAGTATATATCTGGTCCTAGTGGTTGACGTAACAGTATAGATCTAATCCTAGTGGTTGACGTAACAGTAAAGATCTAGTCCTAGTGGTTGACTAACAGTATAGATCTAGTCCTAGTGGTTGACGTAACAGTATATATCTAGTCCTAGTGGTTGACGTAACAGTATAGATCTAGTCCTAGTGGTTGACGTAACAGTATAGATCTAGTCCTAGTGGTTGACGTAACAGTATAGATCTGGTTCTAGTGATTGATGTAACAGTATAGATCTAGTCCTAGTGGTTGACGTAACAGTATATATCTAGTCCTAGTGGTTGACGTAACAGTATAGATCTGGTTCTATTGATTGACGTAACAGTATAGATCTGGTCCTAGTGGTTGACGTAACAGTATAGATCTAGTCCTGGTGGTTGACGTAACAGTATAGATCTGGTCCTATTGATTGACGTAACAGTATAGATCTGGTCCTATTGATTGACGTAACAGTATAGATCTAGTCCTAGGGGTTGACGAAACAGTTTATATCTAGTCCTAGTGGTTGACGTAACAGTATAGATCTAGACCTAGTGGTTGACGTAACAGTATAGATCTAGTTCTAGTGCTTGATGTAACAGTATAGATCTAGTCCTAGTGGTTGACGTAACAGTATAGATCTAGTCCTAGTGGTTGACGTAACAGTATAGATCTAGTCCTAGTGGTTGACGTAACAGTATAGATCTAGTCCTGGTGGTTGACGTAACAGTATAGATCTAGTCCTAGTGGTTGACGTAACAGTATAGATCTAGTCCTAGTGGTTGACGTAACAAAAGTCGTAGCGTTTGATGTCAAAAATTGCGAGAACATTTGATACCATAGTAGTCATTATGATGACACAAAATAACTAATAAAGTTTTTGACGTCAAAATAGTCTGAGCGTTTACTAGTACACCCATCACAGAATACTGACTTTCCATTGGTTACATGGGTACTATGAGGCGATATATGTCCGCTCCTCTGGGCATTATCAAATTTGGCGCGAAATTGAACATGAATATATTGTGACGTCGACCCTTGTAATTGTTGACGCAAACAAAAATGGCTGACGCTGGCAGGCCCTCAGGTCGTGACATATTTAGTTGAATATTTAAATTATCAAATCAAAATGTAAGTAAGATATACCTAACTGATCATGGTCTTGTTATAAGGGTGCTATTAAGTATGATGTAGTGATGGACTTGTGCCCTCTGGGGAACGATTCCATCTCTCGACAATACTTTGAGGGCAGCAATAGTGCCCTCTCAACAAGACCATACCAGATACATATTTCACGTGACGAGTCTGAAGTGTTGGAGCAGCTCGAGCCGTGTGTATACAAAGCTATTATTCCAAAGGTCAGTACACCCATACAAAGTACTGTTAATCCATTAATCAAATGTTTCTCAAACATACTTCTCGCATAAGGTTCATACTAACGGCAATGGAAGTGTTTCACTATCGCAATAAACATCGCGGAAAGTGATATAAATGATCTCCCCTTTAGAGAGGGCGTGCGTGATTCCACAGATATGGGGTCAGAGGTTACAAACGGAAGAGAAACTTATAGTACGACCACGTGTCGGTCATTAACTAGGACAGATATGATTGGTGGTGATTAATAGTAGGCAATCTATATATAACCTATAAATAAGGTCATGGATATGACGACGGATTTCACTGATGATTGGACCACTCAGGAAAGGTCATATAACGACAGTGTACACGAATGATTGGACCACTCAATGAAGGTCATGTGATGATGTTGTCCACTGATGATTGGACCACCCAGGAAAGGTCATATAACGATTGAGTCCACTGATGATTGGACGATTCAGGGAAGGTCATATGGCAATGGAGTCTACTGATGATTGGACCACTCAGTAAAGGTCATATGACGACAGTGTACACGAATTATTTGACCACTCAATGAAGGTCATATGATGATGTTGTACAAGGACGATTTGACCACACAGGGAGGTTTTTTTGGCGATGGTGTCTACTGATGATTATTTGTTCACACAAGGAATTACGTAAATCCTAGGTATTGGTTGTAAAATGTTACGCATTACACGAATTGTGTGTACGTTACATGAACTATTCAGGAAGTTACATTTGTTTTTAAGATATGTTTGTTGCTAATCAAAAGGATACATTTTGTAAAGACGGTAGCCATCTTTTGAAAACACATCGCAAGCTCATAAAGTGAAACCCAGTATTTCTATAACTAACATTAAAAGAAGGACGACTTTGAATTGAAGGGTTCAATGTACATGGCAATGAAACAATGAAGACATCTTCTTAACTTGGGTTATGCACTTAGAGACAATAAATAGTATTTGTTTTCCTCAGTTTTTTTCATGATATTGAGCACAAATTACAGTCATGTAACTCTTTATTGTACGAGCATTATGATCAGGGGATTGTTTCCAAACACTAGTAAAAATATAGAGAATACAGAGAGAAACATGGTAAAAACGCCACCTATAGGGGGAAAGGAGGATTACATCGAGACAGTGCCACCTGTGGGGGATACAGGGGAGTATCACCAAGACAGCGCCACCTGCCATACGATGAGTATCACAGATACAACGCCATCTGTACGAAAATAGGGGAGTGACACTGAGAGAGTACTACCTGTAGGGATACAGTGGAGTGTCAGTAATACAGCGCCACCTGTAGGGATACAGTGGAGTGTCAGTAATACAGCGCCACCTGTAGGGATACAGTGGAGTGTCAGTGATATAACGCCACCTGTAGGGATACAGTGGAGTGTCAGTGATATAACGCCACCTGTAGGGATACAGTGGAGTGTCAGTGATACAGCGCCACCTGTAGGGATACAGTGGAGTGTCAGTGATACAGCGCCACCTGTAGGGATACAATGGAGCGTCAGTGAAACAGCGCCACCTGTAGGGATACAGTGGAGTGTCAGTGATATAACGCCACCTGTAGGGATACAATGGAGCGTCAGTGATACAGCGCCACCTGTAGGGATACAGTGGAGTGTCAGTGATATAACGCCACCTGTAGGGATACAGTGAAGTGTCAGTGATATAACGCCACCTGTAGGGATACAGTAGTGACTATATGGTGACATACAGAGACAGTATCACCTATATAGGATACATGGGAGTTCCACGAGACAGTGTTACCTGTATGCAGTGGATACATATACATGTACAAGGAGAGATATCGATAACGAGCGCCACCTGTATGGGAAATGTGGAGGGGGGGGGGGGGGGGGGGGGGGGGGGGGGGGGGGGATAGCATCAACTATATGTCTGTATATATAACATAATTTACCAGGGTGACATATATTATAGAGACTAGGGTAGACTATATATGTACTGTTAGAGTCTATATTCGACAAATGCTTTATTAGCAATGCACTATACCTACAGCCCAATTCACGTTATAAAAACCGTGTAGGATATAAACAGCCGACACTGTATTCATTAAAGGTGTCGTATAGTGTTGACTTCACGGAGACATCGGATGACAATCACAAAGAATAAATAATAACACCCCACCACACTTCCAAGATGGCTGTCGATCCCCTAAGGGTATAAGTGATACTGTGGCTGGGACATAGACAGACGTCACGTACTCCTCGTTAAATAGGATTTACTTTCGAAGTGATTTTTGCCACACGCTGATTGGCTAGTTGGATCCCAAGAGGCAGGTAAATCCCAGACAAACGCTGACTTTTAATGGTCTACATTACTGGCGGTCTCAGAGGACCACTTCGCCATTCTCGTCACAAAATGATACACAAAACCTTCATGCAGATCGCTCTTAATGTCTTAAGTCCGTTTCCAATATCGCATCAGTGACGTCATCAGTTATAGAAACAGTAAGTGGGATATGTATAGGTGTCAAAACAGAAATAAGATACCCCTTTATATGGTTTGATCCCTCTTCAGTATCCCCCTCCTATAGAGTATATATAGTTTGTTGTGTTTATTTTTTTTTTTTTTTTATAATTTCTTACCTGTACAGAATATTATTTTTGAAACAAGTTTTTTTTTTCGAAACATGAAATACTGACGAATATACGAATTAAAGCGTTACGTCCGAGATTGTCGGTATACATAACAAGTGTAGGCGATAAAGCTTTTACATATAGAGTATAACTCAGACAGAGTGACAGCTGTAGCGACACTCACCAACATACACACTTGTATGGAAAAGGTTTACATAAATCTCACTGGCCAAGCAGATTTTCTCACCGCCCGGTAGCTATAGCTTGATGTACGAAAACTAACACGTGCACACCACGTGCTGATTTATGTACTATACTTTTGTATGTATATATCACTAGACATGGAGCCTGGCGCTGATCGAGTGTTGTATAAAACCAAATCAATCCAGTTTTGATTTTACAGCTGAGATCTACTGCATGATGTTAAATGATTGTGGTGACTTTTTTATCGAAAGAATACAACCTACGTCGTTAAATGCGTGTGACATACCGGAATTAGACAAAAACATCCACACCTTCGGACCAACAACACGTAGAAATGTACATGATGCATTGTGGTGTATAGATAGATGTATATCACAAAACATCAAATGGTACAGGAAAACAAGTTTGTTTTATTTGTTAATCGTGTCCTGTACGGGCCATGAACTCACAATCTTACTTCAAGTTTTTTTTTTTTTTTTTTATTATTTCCAAATGCAATACTGCACATAGGTAGCAATAATATATATATTTATTCAAAACATATCAGACATACCAGCTGGCGGAGGGTAATTCCATACATATACTATAAATAGATATCTCGGTTTCTACATGAGTTTTCATGTCAAAATCGATCGTATTAAGTTAATAGAATGTACGTGTGGTTTATTTTGTTTAACGTCCTATTAACAGCCAGGATCAGAATGTAAGATAATGATGAAATAGAGAACTCTCTGACGAAATGGATACGGATGGAAAAGCACATTCTTCTTAAAGGTTTTGCTGATTCCGTCAGAAATGATGATCACGATTATTGAACATTTTCGTATGAATGTCAAGCTACATAATAAATATAACTTAGACTGCTTAAAAGAGTATACGCTCCTATATAGGTACATGTAGCAGGTGATCTGTCACTGTAATTACACTAATTGACGTAGCTATATAATGCTCATATAATCATAAATGAACAATTACTGTTTTGGAGGCTTTTTCGTTTAGCGATTGCATGCAAGATATTTACCAACTCGAAGTCATTTTATGTCTTAACACATTTGCATGTGTTAGTGGTACTAATTTGTGGCTTTATTATGCTATACAGATTAGTGACTAAAGGGAGACAACCCTTACAGAAATTTTAGATTTAATTGTTCATTTATGATTATATGAGCATTATATAGCTACGTCAATTAGTGTAATTACTTGAAGGGAAGTAACTCCTACGAAGTTATATGTAAGTAGTTACATAGTCTGGAATGATGTGTCAATGTTTTATTTACTAGTGTTTATTAACAAGAGAACTCCAGAAAAGAGATGGTTGGAGAATGTACTTGAACAGATTTGACAATAGAGCATAAATACCACGAAAGACAAACTGTTATTCAGAACTGGTTTACAATTGTCAAGGAGAGTTATTTGAATTATGTTGGATTATTAATTGCCTGGAACTGTGAACTGTAGGATTCATAAAACATTCTTAATTCTGGAGAAACGGATAGGAAAGGATTACTCAAGGACAGCTTTATAAGATAAATAATTAAATAACAATGATTTGATACACTGTACGTTGTACACCACTTAATTGTAATTGTGAACTATCTGTAACTTACTTAGTTTTGTTTATATCATTAAATTGTGTTTTGGACTTAGCTGCTGGTTTTCATCTTTCTCTGTTATAATCACGTAACAATTATTTTAGAACATATTGGACAAAGAAGTATAAAGTGTAATTCGTCTTCAACATCATTTGTGAGATGCCTCAAATACACCAGGCTATTGCTGAATAAAACCTGCTGACGATGTGCGCACATTTCAATAAATTGCTTTTCAATTTGCACATGTTGTCTTAACCAGGTATAGTGAAGAAACAAGTCTATATGAGTCATGTTTGATTTAATATACACAATTAGCTTTAAGTCATCGGCATAATTATGTAAGCATAAACAGGTAAATCAATGAATTTATAACTCTTACAATTACAGTTTATAAACTCGCTCTCCATGTCATTCACAAATGATGAAAAAAGTTTGGATGACATCGATTCCGATTGCAATAAACAAACATGTATATCAAACGTGGCGGATAGTTTACCACGTGATTTCACACCTGTAGTTTGACCATTAAGGAACACTCGTGGACTTACGTTACTGTTATAACTTACGACTATTTACCTGTAGAGTTACGGGTCACGTCGCTACTATCGTGATTATAATATATTAAAGAAGCTTTGATTTGAACATCCCACTTTACATTTGGATCTCGGATTTAAATCACTGAACCAGTCAGCTATAGGCCTAGGTATATATGATCCGTGTCACCACAGATGAAAAGTGCATCACTTGTAGAAATTGTACATGTTACAAATTCTCTGAGCTCATCTAGCGCGTGTTCATATCCTTTCTTTTTTAAGAATTATAACTTTGAACAAAGACTTTTCGGTTCTTTTAAGGCGAAAAAAGCAAAGATGACCCTAATCATACCTATCGTTTAGCCACAGATGTTTAATTTTGGTTAATATGTATTGAAAACGTACAGTATTGCAAGAGTAGGGGCTAATATTTGTATACAACAGTTTAGCGGACATTTTAAAAAGTGGCAGTTCGGGTATGAATCCTAACGGACCCGCAGATGTCAATTAACTGAGGTCACTATAATAAAACGAACAACATACCAAATACAAGGGAGACAACCCGTACGTGTCCATATGGCAAGCCATGTTGTCATTTAATCAACAATATTATATACATATACGATATCTTATATACCCTATGATATATCTTACTTAACAATACAATGAGATACTTTATTAGAAAACTTATTATATAATGAATAACATATCTTATATGCTTTTTTTAACATTGTTCATGAATAAATAGCAACTTGGCTTGCCATTATTCTATATTCTTGTACGATGTTTATTGTTATCTTTGATGCTTTCCGCTAGTTCTCATTTTAATAGCGGATCTGTTCCTTGGGTGTAATCAACAAGACGGTGTCATCGATATAAAGATAAAGTGCATACCTTCTCTGAACACAAATATTTCGTATTATCTTCAGACAACTAATAATTTTCGTTATATATATGTTCCACCAATGTTCTTTAACTGATATTTCATTCCTTGCATGTACATCTTATGTTTTAATACATTTTCGTTTATATTATTACCTATGTAAATTGTAACATGATAAAGCAGTGTGGTGACTTGACCACTATGCTAGATAAAATCATACTGAATTTCTGAGGGAGATGGTTGATATAAGCTTTAAGCTTGTTTCCAGATCCTTTTGAAAATTAGTTTCTACGTTTGTATGCAATGTCTATGGATTAAATACAATACTGTTTTAAACTAAAATTTTATCTTCTCGGTACGCATATTTCAAATTGCCTCCAAACATACTAATTATATCAATATTTTACTTTCGTTTAATCATCATTAATACAGGCTTCTGTTTCCTCGTCGATATTGACTTTGTGTTTTGGAACATAATGATTTTTTGATAAATGATCACATGTTATGATATATTCATGATAAATGATAGAATGTTATGATATCTTTGCGATAAATGATAGCATGTTACGATATCTTTGTGATAAATGATCACATGTTACGATATCTTTGTGATAAATGATCACATGTTATGATATATTCATGATAAATGATCACATGTTATGATATATTCATGATAAATGATCACATGTTATGATATATTCATGATAAATGATCATATGTTATGATATATTCATGATAAATGATAGCATGTTGCGATATCTTTGTGATAAATGATCACATGTTATGATATCTTTGTGATAAATGATAGCATGTTGCGATATCTTTGTGATAAATGATCACATGTTATGATATCTTTGTGATAAATGATCACATGTTACGATATCTTTGTGATAAATGATCATATGTTACGATATCTTTGTGATAAATGATCACATGTTATGATATCTTTGTGATAAATGATCACATGTTATGATATCTTTGTGATAAATGATCACATGTTACGATATCTTTGTGATAAATGATCACATGTTACGATATCTTTGTGATAAATGATCATATGTTATGATATCTTTGTGATAAATGATCACATGTTATGATATCTTTGTGATAAATGATCACATGTTATGATATCTTTGTGATAAATGATCACATGTTATGATATCTTTGTGATAAATGATCACATGTTATGATATCTTTGTGATAAATGATCACATGTTATGATATCTTTGTGATAAATGATCACATGTTATGATATCTTTGTGATAAATGATCATATGTTATGATATCTTTGTGATAAATGATCACATGTTATGATATATTCATGATAAATGATCACATGTTATGATATCTTTGTGATAAATGATCACATGTTACGATATCTTTGTGATAAATGATCACATGTTATGATATATTCATGATAAATGATCACATGTTACGATATCTTCATGATAAATGATCATATGTTATGATATCTTTGTGATAAATGATAGCATGTTATGATATCTTTGTGATAAATGATCATATGTTATGATATCTTTGTGATAAATGATCACATGTTATGATATCTTTGTGATAAATGATCACATGTTATGATATCTTTGTGATAAATGATCACATGTTATGATATCTTTGTGATAAATGATCACATGTTATGATATCTTTGTGATAAATGATCACATGTTATGATATCTTTGTGATAAATGATAGCATGTTATGATATCTTTGTGATAAATGATCACATATTATGATATCTTTGTGATAAATGATAGCATGTTACGATATCTTTGTGATAAATGATCATATGTTACGATATCTTTGTGATAAATGATCACATGTTACGATATCTTTGTGATAAATGATCATATGTTATGATATCTTTGTGATAAATGATAGCATGTTATGATATCTTTGTGATAAATGATAGCATGTTATGATATCTTTGTGATAAATGATCACATGTTATGATATCTTTGTGATAAATGATCACATGTTATGATATCTTTGTGATAAATGATAGCATGTTATGATATCTTTGTGATAAATGATCACATGTTATGATATATTTGTGATAAATGATCACATGTTATGATATATTTGTGATAAATGATCACATGTTATGATATCTTTGTGATAAATGATCACATGTTATGATATATTTGTGATAAATGATCACATGTTACGATATCTTTGTGATAAATGATAGCATATTACGATATCTTTGTGATAAATGATCACATGTTATGATATCTTTGTGATAAATGATCACATGTTATGATATCTTTGTGATAAATGATAGCATGTTACGATATCTTTGTGATAAATGATAGCATGTTACGATATTTTTGTGATAAATGATCACATGTTATGATATCTTTGTGATAAATGATCACATGTTATGATATCTTTGTGATAAATGATCACATGTTATGATATCTTTGTGATAAATGATCACATGTTATGATATCTTTGTGATAAATGATAGCATGTTATGATATCTTTGTGATAAATGATCACATGTTATGATATCTTTGTGATAAATGATAGCATGTTATGATATCTTTGTGATAAATGATCACATGTTATGATATCTTTGTGATAAATGATCATATGTTATGATATCTTTGTGATAAATGATCACATGTTATGATATCTTTGTGATAAATGATAGCATGTTATGATATCTTTGTGATAAATGATCACATATTATGATATATTTGTGATAAATGATCACATGTTATGATATATTTGTGATAAATGATCACATGTTATGATATCTTTGTGATAAATGATCACATGTTATGATATATTTGTGATAAATGATCACATGTTACGATATCTTTGTGATAAATGATAGCATATTACGATATCTTTGTGATAAATGATCACATGTTATGATATCTTTGTGATAAATGATCACATGTTATGATATCTTTGTGATAAATGATAGCATGTTACGATATCTTTGTGATAAATGATAGCATGTTACGATATTTTTGTGATAAATGATCACATGTTATGATATCTTTGTGATAAATGATCACATGTTATGATATCTTTGTGATAAATGATCACATGTTATGATATCTTTGTGATAAATGATCACATGTTATGATATCTTTGTGATAAAGGATAGCATGTTATGATATCTTTGTGATAAATGATCACATGTTATGATATCTTTGTGATAAATGATAGCATGTTATGATATCTTTGTGATAAATGATCACATGTTATGATATCTTTGTGATAAATGATCATATGTTATGATATCTTTGTGATAAATGATCACATGTTATGATATCTTTGTGATAAATGATAGCATGTTATGATATCTTTGTGATAAATGATCACATATTATGATATCTTTGTGATAAATGATAGCATATTACGATATCTTTGTGATAAATGATCACATGTTATGATATCTTTGTGATAAATGATCACATGTTACGATATCTTTGTGATAAATGATAGCATGTTACGATATCTTTGTGATAAATGATAGCATGTTATGATATCTTTGTGATAAATGATCACATGTTATGATATCTTTGTGATAAATGATAGCATGTTATGATATCTTTGTGATAAATGATCACATGTTATGATATATTCATGATAAATGATCATATGTTATGATATCTTTGTGATAAATGATCACATGTTATGATATATTCATGATAAATGATCATATGTTATGATATCTTTGTGATAAATGATCACATGTTATGATATATTCATGATAAATGATCACATGTTATGATATCTTTGTGATAAATGATAGCATGTTATGATATCTTTGTGATAAATGATCACATGTTATGATATATTCATGATAAATGATCACATGTTATGATATCTTTGTGATAAATGATCATATGTTATGATATCTTTGTGATAAATGATAGCATGTTATGATATATTCATGATAAATGATCACATGTTACGATATCTTTGTGATAAATGATAGCATGTTATGATATCTTTGTGATAAATGATCATATGTTATGATATCTTTGTGATAAATGATAGCATGTTATGATATCTTTGTGATAAATGATCACATGTTATGATATCTTTGTGATAAATGATCATATGTTATGATATATTCATGATAAATGATCATATGTTATGATATCTTTGTGATAAATGATCACATGTTATGATATATTCATGATAAATGATCACATGTTATGATATCTTTGTGATAAATGATAGCATGTTATGATATCTTTGTGATAAATGATCACATGTTATGATATCTTTGTGATAAATGATAGCATGTTACGATATCTTTGTGATAAATGATCACATGTTATGATATCTTTGTGATAAATGATCACATGTTACGATATATTTGTGATAAATGATCATATGTTACGATATCTTTGTGATAAATGATCACATGTTATGATATCTTTGTGATAAATGATCATATGTTATATCTTTGTGATAAATGATCACATGTTATGATATCTTTGTGATAAATGATCACATATTATGATATCTTTGTGATAAATGATAGCATGTTACGATATCTTTGTGATAAATGATCATATGTTACGATATCTTTGTGATAAATGATCACATGTTACGATATCTTTGTGATAAATGATCATATGTTATGATATCTTTGTGATAAATGATAGCATGTTATGATATCTTTGTGATAAATGATAGCATGTTATGATATCTTTGTGAAAAATGATAGCATGTTATGATATCTTTGTGATAAATGATCACATGTTATGATATCTTTGTGATAAATGATCACATGTTATGATATCTTTGTGATAAATGATAGCATGTTATGATATCTTTGTGATAAATGATCACATGTTATGATATATTTGTGATAAATGATCACATGTTATGATATATTTGTGATAAATGATCACATGTTATGATATCTTTGTGATAAATGATCACATGTTATGATATATTTGTGATAAATGATCACATGTTACGATATCTTTGTGATAAATGATAGCATATTACGATATCTTTGTGATAAATGATCACATGTTATGATATCTTTGTGATAAATGATCACATGTTATGATATCTTTGTGATAAATGATAGCATGTTACGATATCTTTGTGATAAATGATAGCATGTTACGATATTTTTGTGATAAATGATCACATGTTATGATATCTTTGTGATAAATGATCACATGTTATGATATCTTTGTGATAAATGATCACATGTTATGATATCTTTGTGATAAATGATCACATGTTATGATATCTTTGTGATAAATGATAGCATGTTATGATATCTTTGTGATAAATGATCACATGTTATGATATCTTTGTGATAAATGATAGCATGTTATGATATCTTTGTGATAAATGATCACATGTTATGATATCTTTGTGATAAATGATCATATGTTATGATATCTTTGTGATAAATGATCACATGTTATGATATCTTTGTGATAAATGATAGCATGTTATGATATCTTTGTGATAAATGATCACATATTATGATATATTTGTGATAAATGATCACATGTTATGATATCTTTGTGATAAATGATCACATGTTATGATATCTTTGTGATAAATGATCACATGTTATGATATATTTGTGATAAATGATCACATGTTACGATATCTTTGTGATAAATGATAGCATATTACGATATCTTTGTGATAAATGATCACATGTTATGATATCTTTGTGATAAATGATCACATGTTATGATATCTTTGTGATAAATGATAGCATGTTACGATATCTTTGTGATAAATGATAGCATGTTACGATATTTTTGTGATAAATGATCACATGTTATGATATCTTTGTGATAAATGATCACATGTTATGATATCTTTGTGATAAATGATCACATGTTATGATATCTTTGTGATAAATGATCACATGTTATGATATCTTTGTGATAAATGATAGCATGTTATGATATCTTTGTGATAAATGATCACATGTTATGATATCTTTGTGATAAATGATAGCATGTTATGATATCTTTGTGATAAATGATCACATGTTATGATATCTTTGTGATAAATGATCATATGTTATGATATCTTTGTGATAAATGATCACATGTTATGATATCTTTGTGATAAATGATAGCATGTTATGATATCTTTGTGATAAATGATCACATATTATGATATCTTTGTGATAAATGATAGCATATTACGATATCTTTGTGATAAATGATCACATGTTATGATATCTTTGTGATAAATGATCACATGTTACGATATCTTTGTGATAAATGATAGCATGTTACGAATCTTTGTGATAAATGATAGCATGTTACGATATCTTTGTGATAAATGATAGCATGTTATGATATCTTTGTGATAAATGATCACATGTTATGATATCTTTGTGATAAATGATAGCATGTTATGATATCTTTGTGATAAATGATCACATGTTATGATATATTCATGATAAATGATCATATGTTATGATATCTTTGTGATAAATGATCACATGTTATGATATATTCATGATAAATGATCATATGTTATGATATCTTTGTGATAAATGATCACATGTTATGATATATTCATGATAAATGATCACATGTTATGATATCTTTGTGATAAATGATAGCATGTTATGATATCTTTGTGATAAATGATCACATGTTATGATATATTCATGATAAATGATCACATGTTATGATATCTTTGTGATAAATGATCATATGTTATGATATCTTTGTGATAAATGATAGCATGTTATGATATATTCATGATAAATGATCACATGTTACGATATCTTTGTGATAAATGATAGCATGTTATGATATCTTTGTGATAAATGATCATATGTTATGATATCTTTGTGATAAATGATAGCATGTTATGATATCTTTGTGATAAATGATCACATGTTATGATATCTTTGTGATAAATGATCATATGTTATGATATATTCATGATAAATGATCATATGTTATGATATCTTTGTGATAAATGATCACATGTTATGATATATTCATGATAAATGATCACATGTTATGATATCTTTGTGATAAATGATAGCATGTTATGATATCTTTGTGATAAATGATCACATGTTATGATATCTTTGTGATAAATGATAGCATGTTACGATATCTTTGTGATAAATGATCACATGTTATGATATCTTTGTGATAAATGATCACATGTTACGATATATTTGTGATAAATGATCATATGTTACGATATCTTTGTGATAAATGATCACATGTTATGATATCTTTGTGATAAATGATCATATGTTATATCTTTGTGATAAATGATCACATGTTATGATATCTTTGTGATAAATGATCATATGTTACGATATCTTTGTGATAAATGATCACATGTTATGATATCTTTGTGATAAATGATCACATGTTATGATATCTTTGTGATAAATGATCACATGTTATGATATATTCATGATAAATGATCATATGTTATGATATCTTTGTGATAAATGATCACATGTTATGATATCTTTGTGATAAATGATAGCATGTTATGATATCTTTGTGATAAATGATAGCATGTTATGATATCTTTGTGATAAATGATAGCATGTTATGATATCTTTGTGATAAATGATCACATGTTATGATATCTTTGTGATAAATGATCATATGTTATGATATCTTTGTGATAAATGATCACATGTTATGATATCTTTGTGATAAATGATCACATGTTATGATATCTTTGTGATAAATGATAGCATGTTATGATATCTTTGTGATAAATGATAGCATGTTATGATATCTTTGTGATAAATGACCACATGTTATGATATCTTTGTGATAAATGACCACATGTTACGATATCTTTGTGATAAATGATAGCATGTTATGATATATTCATGATAAATGATCACATGTTATGATATATTCATGATAAATGATCACATGTTATGATATCTTCATGATAAATGATAGCATGTTATGATACCTTTGTGATAATTGATCACATGTTATGATATATTCATGATAAATGATCACATGTTACGATATCTTTGTGATAAATGATCACATGTAACGATATCTTTGTGATAAATGATCACATGTTATGATATATTCATGATAAATGATAGCATGTTATGATATCTTTGTGATAAATGATCACATGTTATGATATCTTTGTGATAAATGATCACATGTTATGATATCTTTGTGATAAATGATCACATGTTATGATATCTTTGTGATAAATGATCACATGTTATGATATATTCATGATAAATGATCACATGTTATGATATCTTTGTGATAAATGATAGCATGTTATGATATCTTTGTGATAAATGATCACATGTTATGATATCTTTGTGATAAATGATCACATGTTATGATATATTCATGATAAATGATCACATGTTACGATATCTTTGTGATAAATGATCACATGTAACGATATCTTTGTGATAAATGATCACATGTTATGATATATTCATGATAAATGATCACATGTTATGATATCTTTGTGATAAATGATAGCATGTTATGATATCTTTGTGATAAATGATCACATGTTATGATATCTTTGTGATAAATGATCACATGTTATGATATATTCATGATAAATGATCACATGTTATGATATCTTTGTGATAAATGATAGCATGTTATGATATCTTTGTGATAAATGATCACATGTTATGATATCTTTGTGATAAATGATCACATGTTATGATATATTCATGATAAATGATCACATGTTATGATATCTTTGTGATAAATGATCACATGTTATGATATATTCATGATAAATGATCACATGTTATGATATCTTTGTGATAAATGATAGCATGTTATGATATCTTTGTGATAAATGATCATATGTTATGATATCTTTGTGATAAATGACCACATGTTATGATATCTTTGTGATAAATGATCACATGTTATGATATCTTTGTGATAAATTATAGCATGTTATGATATCTTTGTGATAAATGATAGCATGTTATGATATCTTTGTGATAAATGACCACATGTTATGATATCTTTGTGATAAATGACCACATGTTATGATATCTTTGTGATAAATTATCACATGTTACGATATCTTCATGATAAATGATCACATGTTATGATATCTTCATGATAAATGATCACATGTTACGATATCTTTGTGATAAATGATCACATGTTATGATATCTTTGTGATAAATGATCACATGTTACGATATCTTTGTGATAAATGATCACATGTTATGATATCTTTGTGATAAATGATAGCATGTTATGATATCTTTGTGATAAATGATCACATGTTATGATATCTTTGTGATAAATGATAGCATGTTATGATATATTCATGCTAAATGATCACATGTTATGATATCTTTGTGATAAATGATCACATGTTATGATATATTCATGATAAATGATCATATGTTATGATATCTTTGTGATAAATGATAGCATGTTATGATATCTTTGTGATAAATGATCACATGTTATGATATCTTTGTGATAAATGATAGCATGTTATGATATCTTTGTGATAAATGATCACATGTTACGATATCTTTGTGATAAATGATAGCATGTTATGATATCTTTGTGATAAATGATCACATGTTATGATATCTTTGTGATAAGTGATAGCATGTTATGATATCTTTGTGATAAGTGATAGCATGTTATGATATCTTTGTGATAAATGATAGCATGTTATGATATCTTTGTGATAAATGATCACATGTTATGATATCTTTGTGATAAATGATCACATGTTATGATATCTTTGTGATAAATGATCACATGTTATGATATCTTTGTGATAAATGATCATATGTTACGATATCTTTGTGATAAATGATAGCATGTTATGATATATTCATGATAAATGATCACATGTTATGATATCTTTGTGATAAATGATCACATGTTATGATATCTTTGTGATAAATGATAGCATGTTATGATATCTTTGTGATAAATGATCACATGTTATGATATATTCATGATAAATGATCACATGTTATGATATCTTTGTGATAAATGATAGCATGTTATGATATCTTTGTGATAAATGATAGCATGCTGAAGTAACATGAACTGCAGAGCTCATGTTTGCCGTTTGTACAAGCCTGCAAAATACAAGAAATTTTATTTAGAATCGTTTTTGTAACAATACAAATTTTGCTCGGTAGAGCTATTCTTACGACCTGTATCATTTACTTGGTATCTGAAATTTTGAAGCACAAAAAAATATAAATTAAATAAATAAAGTACGGAGCCTATATGCATGGCGGAAATTTCGACCCCTTTCCGTTTTTAAGTTACTTGCTCAATCACCGTTTCCGGAAGTTTCTGTGTGTCATTTTCTTGTACGTAGAGTAGAGAGTAGGTGTTGCTGTCATATTAATCTGATAGTCGATGTTTGGTTAGATTGGCAGACGTATGCTCAGTGATGGGGGCTGAGGCGAGCATATTAGATGGATGTGACCTAGAAGAAGCTACGTCGGACGAGTTTTGTCCCTGGGTTCTTCGTCACGGACAGCTCGCGGATGACTCTCTCATCACAATATTGTCAGATCAAAATTGTGATCGGACCATGAGAGATTTATTTCAACGAAATGTAAAGGTACAATTAAAGACAAATGGGTATCATCTGATTCACTGTGCATTATTGTATTACATGTCTGTCTTCAAATGCATGTTACCCTGTTGCATTTGGATAAGGGGAGATGACAGGGACGAAACATAACACCGACAGGGTATAAGTGTTCGGGTGATACTGATGTGATATCATGTCCTGTCCCAGGCGGAGTGTCGTTAGAGCCCTATATCTTACCGTGAAACCACTACGTCAATGCAGACAATTATGGGGCGCTGAGGGCGTGAGGCGCTGGTAAAATGTTAAATTATTTGTGTTTGATTTATATATATATAAAAAACCACTCCCTCTGGGCTCTCTTTTTTCATTAGCGCCCCTGTGCACCCCCACACTCCCATTATCGTCATCATTGACGGAGGAGAGTCAAAATAAGAAGAAGACCTAGTATTTGTATACGAGGACTTCAATAACTAGTACTATATATACAGTATGTGTGCCTTGAAGTCCTCTTAGGCTCTAGATCTAGTATATGGTGCATTGCACTGCTTCAAAAAGGAGGAGGTTCTTTGGTAGCAGATCTATATTTACATCGAGTCCATCACTAAAATGATGATTATATGTGTAAGGGTGTGCTTGTCTTGTCCTGGAGTCCGTGGTAAGGGGGATTTTGGTGTAGCCTATAGCTATGGCCACATATTTGTGAAAGATTTTATAAAATAACATCTAAGGTCATTTAAGGACGGCCTCCCGTGCGTGCGATGTGTGTTTTGGGAGGCTGCGGTATGTTCGTGTTAAGTCTCCTTGTGATAGGCCGGAACTTTTGCCGATTTAAAGTGCATCTCACTGGAGTATACTGTCGAAGACACCCAGCAGCACACCCCACCCGGTCACATTATACTGACAACGGGCCAACCAGTCGTCCCACTCCAAATATGCTGAGCGCTAAGCAGGAGTAGCAACTACCATTTTTAAAGACTCTGGTATGTCTCGGCTAGGGGACAGAACCCAAAACCTTCCTCACAGCGGCGAACGCACAACTAAAGGCCAAAAGTGAGGCATTGTCAAGGAAGACATTAGGAAGAAGAAATTTGTTAAGAAAGAAGAGAAAAGATAAGATCCCAAGTTTAGTCGCCTCTTACGATCATGCAATGGGGGCAGCAGGTACAATGTTTACGCCCTACCTGCAGGGCAATGTTTTGAGGGACCCATATGGAAGAATAGTACATTGCCAAACTTGATGGCCTTGTATGATGTGGGTTTTTTTTAAATCCTGGTGATTTGTTTGTATTGGGTGTGATGTTGTTTATATGTGTGTACCATTTATAATGTTTTATTTAGTTTTGTTATACCTAAGTATTTGTTTGTGTTTACTTGTTGTAATGTGTAGTTGTGGAGTTTGTATGGGTATCTAACTTTTGTGTGTTTGTTAGATGTAGATATGATGTTGCATTTGTCAGGGTGAAATGTCATCAATTAATCTTGTTTCCATTTGTTTATCTATGTGTCTTGTTGTAATTTAAATGGCATCAGTCTTGTTTTGTATTGTTTTGTATATGATGCTGTCATTTGCAAATAGTCTGAGGGTGTCATGTTAGATTGGTATGCTTCATCCAGTCTCTTAATATCAGTTTAGCACCATTATGTGACAAATTTGTGGTTTATCGGGCGGTTTCTGAAGTTTTATCAGCCTTTTAAATAATCTGATTGGCCATTATAAGATTTTTATAAAAGGCTGCTAAAACATAAACAAACTTTGGATTAACTAGTGTTGTCTTCATTCAGTTGAATCATGCTGTGAGATTCAATACCTGATATATATTCTGCTGCAAAGATTAATTATTGCAGTTGCTATCAATCAATTCTGTTAAATGCAATTGTAATTTCATTTTAGAATCTAAGAAGCTTACGACATCCCAGTATTGTGAGATTCCTTGCCTCTGGCGATCAGTCCAGTCATAGTTACGTTATAGCTGAGAGAGTTGTCCCTGTCCTCAGTCTTATTGAGACACATTCCTCTATTGAAATCTGCGCTGGACTCTTCTCCATTTTGGAAGGATTATCTTTCTTACATGAAAAGGTTTGTATCAAATGGACATTAGAATTTACCAGAGTAAGTGTGGCACACGCTTGTACCAAACTGAATATATATACTGCTATATAGCTAGGCCTAAAATATTAACTCCATCAATGTATACATATACTACTGTTTAACAAGGCCTTAAAGAGTTTTAACTCCATCAATGTATACTACTGTAAGATTAGGCCTGGAGTTTTAATCCTATCAGCCCGAGTAGCCTACTGCTAGATATCACAAAGTAAGCCCTGTAATTATGTCTCTTATGTCACAATATCATAACATGAACAATATATTGTTAAACAAAAAGGTTATGAGATTTATAGGTTTTAACTAAAATTAGATCTAAAATTTTTAAAAAGTATGCATTATATTGTAATGGATATATTTTGCTGCACTTCGATCAGGCTGGGATGTGCCACAACAACATCAGCCTGGAGTCTGTGTCTGTAACCGACACGGGCCAGTGGAAGTTGGCAAGCTTGGAACATGCCTGTAAATTTGAAGATGCTACCCCTCAGTACCTGACTTCGGCCAGAAAACAGAGAAGTCCAAAGACTATTGCACCAGAAGAAAGGGTACAATTTGTTACCAGTTAACATGGGGAGCTATATATATAATGTACATCTTTTATACAGTATCACAGGGACTTTGGATTTTGATCCCATGGTTAATATCTGTCAGTAGATGATGCCTAAAACATATATACAGACTGTGGCTTGGTACCATGTCCTGGTGTGGTATATACATGTACAAGCATATTTATGTATATGTTAGGGATTTGGCAAGGACTTTGATTATAAAGAGTCGGTTGAAAGACTTAATCACTTGTGTTAATAAAGTAATTAGCCCTGTAATGTTCCAAATTGATATTAAAAGTTTGAATCCTTTTTCGTGTTTAAAACTGATGCTTTTGTTGGAAGTGTCTATTACCGAATTGATTTTGGTGTAGTAAAATTTTGTTAAAAGGGAGAAAGTCTGAATTTGATTTTCTTCGTCTTTTCAAACTCGTCATTTTTTGGTAAAAGTTGCATACTTCTCAAAAGTTTAGGTCCAGTCCAGTTTCCAAAATATCATAAAATCTCAGCAGTCTAGGGTGAGATATAATTCAACACTTGAAAGTATAAATCTATAGATCTGCACTATATACACAGATTTATTCTGACAATACAAGTGTATACATAAAATGTACAGGATTTATATTACAATCCTTTGAAAGTCAGTTCTTAGTGTAAGTAAACATAATTATAACTCTAGTGTTGAAAGCGTATAGAACCTTTTTTTTTTAAACTATATTTCTGTGGTTGGTTTTACTAGTGTTCATCTAGTTTGTACTCAAATTGTTTAAGTGACATTGCGTTGACTAACATCGATGGAAGGCTGTTCCACATGTCAGTTGTTCTCAGTGTGAACAAATATTTCCTTATATTCAACTTTAAAATCTCTTTATATACATGTATTATGCAGTTATGGCCACTTGTTGTTGAAAATTCTTTAACTGTAAATAAGTTAGTGACTTCTTAGTCATATTGTCCAGAAATAATTTTGTAAACTTCTATCATATCCCCACCAGATCTTGTATATATTATTGTTTGCAATCCCAATTTCTGCAAACATTCCGTAAATGATAAATTTGAAAGTCCTGGTACTTGTTTCATTGCTCGATGTTGAACAATTTCAATAACCACTACATGTTTTTCCACATGCAGGCACAACAAACTCGATTTGCTAATTCACTATGAGGTCTGACTAATGCTATATATAAAAGTTTACTATATATAAAAGTTTACTATATATAACAGTTTACTATATATAAAAGTTTACTATATATAACAGTTTACTATATATAAAAGTTTACTATATAGCCATGTATTCCATTGTTTATGTTATTCTGCTTTTAATAGAATTTTCTTTATTCACTTTTTTGCATCTGTGCTTATCAAATGTGAATTGATTACCTATGGTTAAAGTCCAGTATCCTTTTCTGAGATGGTCTTCCTTCCTCCATTTTTAGTTAAATGTATCGGCTTTTGTGCTGTCCACAGATGGAGCTGCCAGATATCTAACCGTTGTTGTTGCAAAAATATATTACTGTAGAATTGCGTAATCTTGTTCAATTTTTTTATTGACCTGAATGTTTTCTTGTCATCAGCAAAAAGATAGGTTTCCGTTCCAACGCTTGTAACAGCTGGCATATCATTGATGTATAACACAAACAGAAATGGTCCTAGTACTGATGTTTGCTGAATTCCATTAATGACTGGATTCCATTATATCTCCTTCCATACTTAGAGCGTATTTACTCTAACATATATCTATATACTGTACTTCTTAAACGCTTGAAGCTTAATGAAGGGTACATTCATGTAAACAGTAACTTTCAAGATAATGAATAGTAAGTTTATGTTGACAGGAAGAGAATATGAGGTCTGTACCAGAGCTGGCCTTTGCGAGAGATGTGTATGCATTTGGTGTGATGGTGGAAGAACTGTTGGAAAAACTTGAAGACTTAGGTAAGTATAAAAAATCCCTGATTTATATAAACATGCCTCAGAACAAACTTCCATAGTGGCATATCAAATAAAATCCAAACTACAGTATGAGCAAATTACCATTGTGGCATATCAAATAAAATCCAAACTACAGTATGAACAAATTACCATTGTGGCATATCAAATAAAATCCAAACTACAGTATGAACAAATTACCATTGTGGCATATCAAATAAAATCCAAACTACAGTATGAACAAATTACCATTGTGGCATATCAAATAAAATCCAAACTACAGTATGAACAAATTATTTTCTGTCAAAACGGCTTGTATATACTTGGCCATTCTCCTGGAATTCTGAAAAAATCTTCAACATTTAAAAGTACTAAATCTAATGAAAATGGCTTGGAACGTGAAGGTGAGGCTACTTTGAATAAGTCCATGGTTAGTACTTTTAGAATAAAAATTAAAAAGCAAAGAAAGAAAAAAAAAGAAATGTTTGTTGTACCAAAGAATATGTCATGAACTCAAATTGTTCATATTAAAGTTCTGGTTTCATAAAAAAGAACAACACCAAGTGATCAATCTTAAAAAGGGAATCATTACAAGACCAATTACATAGAATATATATTAACGTCATGCGTCGCGCTAGCCACCGCCTTCGACCCACGCCAGCCGAAGGGTTCATGGTTGTTATTTCAACTACTACTAAAACACTAGTCTTACTATGTCTTATTGTATTTTCTAGTACTGTTTATTAGCCCACCATCATCAGATGGTGGGCTATTCAAATCGCCCTGCGTCCGTGGTCCGTGGTCCGTCCGTCCCTCCGTCCCTCCGTCCCTCCGTCCGTAAACAATTCTTGTTATCGCTATTTCTCAGAAAGTACTGAAGGGATCTTTCTCAAATTTCATATGAAGGTTCCCCTTGGTGCCTAGTTATGCATATTGCGTTTTGAGACCAATCGGATAACAACATGGCCGACAGGCAGCCATCTTGGATTTTGACAATTGAAGTTGTTATTGCTATTTCTGAGAAAGTACTGAAGGGATCTTTCTCAAATTTCATATGAAGGTTCCCCTTGGTGCCTAGTTATGCAAATTGCGTTTTGAGACCAATCGGAAAACAACATGGCCGACAGGCAGCCATCTTGGATTTTGACAATTGAAGTTTGTTATCGCTATTTCTGAGAAAGTACTGAAGGGATCTTTTTCAAATTTCATATGAAGGTTCCCCTTGTTGCCTAGTTATGCATATTGCGATTTGAGACCAATCGGATAACAACATGGCCGACAGGCAGCCATCTTGGATTTTGACAATTGAAGTTTGTTATCGCTATTTCTGAAAAAATGCTGAAGGGATCTTTCTCAAATTTCATAAGTAGGTTCCCCTTGGTGCCTAGTTATGCATATTGCGTTTTGAGACCAATCGGATAACAACATGGCCGACAGGCAGCCATCTTGGATTTTGACAATTGAAGTTTGTTATCGCTATTTCTGAAAAAATGCTGAAGGGATCTTTCTCAAATTTGATAAGTAGGTTCCCCTTGGTGCCTAGTTATGCATATTGCGATTTGAGACCAATCAGAAAACAACATGGCCGACAGGCAGCCATCTTGGATTTTGACAATTCAAGTTTGGTATCACTATTTCTGAGAAAGTATTTAAGGAATCTTTCTCAAATTTCATATGTAAGTTTCCCTTAGTGCCTAGTTATGCATATTGCATTTTGAGACCAATCAGAAAACAACATGGCCGACAGGCAGCCATCTTGGATTTTGACAATTTAAGTTTGTTATCACTATTTCTGAGAAAGTACTGAATGGATCTTTCTGAAATTTCATATGTAGGTTTCCCTTGGTGCCTAGTTATGCATATTGCGTTTTGAGACCAATCAGAACACAACATGGCCGACAGGCAGCCATCTTGAATTTTGACAATTGAAGTTTGTTATCACTATTTCTGAGAAGGTACTGAATGGATCTTTCTCAAATTTCAAATGTAAGTTTCCCTTGGTGCCTAGTTATGCATATTGCGTTTTGAGACAAATCAGAAAACAACACGGCCGACAGGCAGCCATCTTGGATTTTGACAATTTAAGTTTGTTATCACTATTTCTGAGAAGGTACTGAATGGATCTTTCTGAAATTTCATATGGAGGTTCCCCTTGGTGCCTCGTTATGCTAATTGCATTTTGAGATCAATTGGAAAACAATATGGCCGACAGACCGCCATCTTGGATTTTTACAATTGAAGTTTGTTATCTCTATTTCTCAAAGTACTGAATGGATCTTTCTCAAATTTCATAAGAAGGTTCCCCTTGGTTTCTTGTATTGCATTTTTGGACCAGTCTGTCCTGAAAACAACCTGGCAAACAGACAGTCATTATCTTCTCTTTCTTATATAGCTAGGATTTCCTTGTTTGAAAAATACTGGAGGGATGTCTCAATTTGCACAGATTAGTAAAATGAAGGGAAAAGTAGAGAAAAGATCAATCTAACATGGAACCTATGAAGATCATTCAATGGTGGGCGCCAAGATCCCTCTGGGATCTCTTGTATATTGTGTGATTGTATTTGTATTGATTGCCTCGAAAAATTTGACATTCTTCATGTCCACACTGTTAGAATGACTTCTTTGCCCCATATTAACATCTCAAGTAGTTCGTATCCTGCAGACATCTTTGCAAGGAGCCAGTGTTACCTGGATTATTACGGTTAATATTACTTCTTTGACCTATATATATAGAGTAAAACTATATACAATAATGTATTACATGTAAAAAGATTATAAATTCAGAAACACTTGTTAGTAAAGCATATATAATAAGCGCAGAGAGCCAGATAATTTTAATATATACAGTATATATATAGTTGAGTTTACAGATTGATGTACACTGTACATGTATATAATATATGTATTATTGGGATCACAGGTAAATATCATTGTGAACATGTATATGATATATATTAATGGGATCAAAGCCAAATGGTGTCTGGTGTTGTATATACTACATTGTATAATATAGATAGGATCAGAGGTTAATGGTGTTGTATATAATATATATTAATGGGATCAGAGGTAAATGGTGGTGTATATAATATATATTAATGGGATCAGAGGTACATGGTGTTGTATATAATATAGATAGGATCAGAGGTACATGGTGGTGTATATAATATATATTAATGGGATCAGAGGTACATGGTGGTGTATATAATATTAATATTAACGGGATCAGAGGTTAATGGTGGTGTATATAATATATATTAATGGGATCAAAGGTTAATGGTGGTGTATATAATATGTATTAATGGGATCAGAGGTTAATGGTGGTGTATATAATATGTATTAATGGGATCAGAGGTAAATGGTGTTGTATATAATATATATTAATGGGATCAGAGGTTAATGGTGGTGTATATAATATATATTAATGGGATCAGAGGTTAATGGTGGTGTATATAATATATATTAATGGGATCAGAGGTACATGGTGTTGTATATAATATATATTAATGGGATCAGAGGTACATGGTGTTGTATATAATATATATTGATGGGATCAGAGGTTAATGGTGGTATATATAATATGTATTAATGGGATCAGAGGTTATTGGTGTTGTATATAATATATATTAATGGGATCAGAGGTACATGGTGTTGTATATAATATATATTAATGGGATCAGAGGTTAATGGTGGTATATATAATATATATTAATGGGATCAGAGGTACATGGTGGTGTATATAATATATATTAATGGGATCAGAGGTTAATGGTGGTGTATATAATATATATTAATGGGATCAGAGGTACATGGTGGTGTATATAATATATATTAATGGGATCAGAGGTTAATGGTGTTGTATATAATATATATTAATGGGATCAGAGGTTAATGGTGGTATATATAATATATATTAATGGGATCAGAGGTACATGGTGTTGTATATAATATATATTAATGGGATCAGAGGTACATGGTGTTGTATATAATATATATTAATGGGATCAGAGGTTAATGGTGGTGTATATAATATATATTGATGGGATCAGAGGTTAATGGTGGTATATATAATATATATTAATGGGATCAGAGGTACATGGTGTTGTATATATAATATATATTAATGGGATCAGAGGTACATGGTGGTGTATATAATATATATTAATGGGATCAGAGATAAATGGTGTTGTATATAATATATATTAATGGGATCAGAGGTTAATGGTGTTGTATATAATATATATTGATGGGATCAGAGGTTAATGGTGGTATATATAATATGTATTAATGGGATCAGAGGTTATTGGTGTTGTATATAATATATATTAATGGGATCAGAGGTTAATGGTGGTATATATAATATATATTAATGGGATCAGAGGTACATGGTGTTGTATATAATATATATTAATGGGATCAGAGGTACATGGTGTTGTATATAATATATATTGATGGGATCAGAGGTTAATGGTGGTATATATAATATATATTAATGGGATCAGAGGTTAATGGCATTGTATATAATATATATTAATGGGATCAGAGGTACATGGTGGTGTATATAATATACATTAATGGGATCAGAGGTTAATGGTGGTGTATATAATATATATTAATGGGATCAGAGGTTAATGGTGGTGTATATAATATATATTGATGGGATAAGAGGTACATGGTGTTGTATATAATATATATTAATGGGATCAGAGGTTAATGGTGGTATATATAATATATATTAATGGGATCAGAGGTACATGGTGGTGTATATAATATATATTAATGGGATCAGAGGTACATGGTGGTGTATATAATATATATTAATGGGATCAGAGGTACATGGTGGTGTATATAATATATATTAATGGGATCAGAGGTACATGGTGGTGTATATAATATATATTAATGGGATCAGAGGTACATGGTGGTGTATATAATATATATTAATGGGATCAGAGGTACATGGTGGTGTATATAATATATATTAATGGGATCAGAGGTTAATGGTGTTGTATATAATATATATTAATGGGATCAGAGGTTAATGGTGGTGTATATAATATATATTAATGGGATCAGAGGTTAATGGTGTTGTATATAATATATATTAATGGGATCAGAGGTACGTGGTGGTGTATATAATATATATTAATGGGATCAGAGGTTAATGGTGTTGTATATATTAATGGGATCAGTGGTTAATGGTGTCTGGTGTTTCATCACAACACTATTATGATAAAGGATGGTTTGATTTGTATGTGGGTGTATTTTTGTGTACTGTAGGTGATATGACAAAAACGTTTGAGCTGAGGATCCAAGATGAGTGTTTACATCCAGACCCAAAAGCCAGACCAAAATTAGAAACATTACTTAACGATCGATTGTTCAGGTAAAGAGGGATATTAATTTTGATTTGTCTGTCTTGATGTTTCATGCCACTTTTCCATGCAATAATGCAATGGGGTTTTTTGGCAGAGTTATGGCCCCTTGATTAAATCATTTTCTGATTTTTATTATTCTCTTAACCAAAAACATTTTCACCTACAATATGTCAGTAAAGTGGGGGATATATAAATTCCACTGATTTGTTTGTCAAACACGGGATATGTTTACATTTTATCATGGACACATGTTTCTTATTCTGAAATTCAGAATTATAAATTGTATATTTTATTACCTCAGTTCTCATGTACTTCTGTTACAACTCCAGTGGTTATAGACCCATGGATTGTATTAACTTCTAAATCAGATTGCAGTAAAGTTTATGAACTTGTAAGTTATTTGTATTTTTTCATTTGAAATGTTTTGTCTTCGCTGATTGATTCTATGATTTTATTTTTCAGAAATGATTTCATAACAATCTCAAGATTTCTTCAAAATATCACATTAAAATCAGCTAAGGAGAAGAAGGAATTTTTTGAGTAAGTTGAGCAAGCTGATATGAGCTCTTAATGACAAGTTCCCCTGTGTTTATATAGAGGCAGTTTTCATTGAAAACTGATTGCCTTCAAAATCATCTACTATTTTTTCTACATAATCTATGTACATTACTATACACATAAATTTGTGGATCAATAATTTTCAGCATATTAGCTAATATTAGACGGCAGCATGTGAACATGTAACTGGCTACCTGATGTTTTTTACACTTCATGATAACACTGTCAGACTTCTGATGTTTGTATATAGAGTAAATCTATTAATATGTAAATAATGAATTATGCTTTTATCTTTGCTAATTTAACTGTTGTAGTTTTAAAGTTTATTGATGGAATTTTCACAATGTAGACTTTTTTTCCAGAGATATTATGGAACGATTGTACAAGATCCCTGAAGAGACGGTGGGCAGGTGTTTAACTAGAAGTCTACTGTGTCGTTTTGTCCTGCTGGATACAGACGCGAAGCGACACCTCATTCCTAACATACTGGTACCCTATCGTGGTAAGTTCCTCAGTCCTACTAGATACAGACGCGAAGCGACACCTCATTCCTAACATACTGGTACCCTATCGTGGTAAGTTCCTCAGTCCTACTAGATACAGACGTGAAGCGACACCTCATTCCTAACATACTGGTACCCTATCGTGGTAAGTTCCTCAGTCAGTCCTACTAGATACAGACGGGAAGCGACACCTCATTCCTAACATACTGGTACCCTATCGTGGTAAGTTCCTCAGTCCTACTAGATACAGACGCGAAGCGACACCTCATTCCTAACATACTGGTACCCTATCGTGGTAAGTTCCTCAGTCCTACTAGATACAGACGCGAAGCGACACCTCATTCCTAACATACTGGTACCCTATCGTGGTAAGTTCCTCAGTCAGTCCTACTAGATACAGACGCGAAGCGACACCTCATTCCTAACATACTGGTACCCTATCGTGGTAAGTTCCTCAGTCCTACTAGATACAGACGCGAAGCGACACCTCATTCCTAACATACTGGTACCCTATCGTGGTAAGTTCCTCAGTCCTACTAGATACAGACGCTGAAGCGACACCTCATTCCTAACATACTGGTACCCTATCGTGGTAAGTTCCTCAGTCAGTCCTACTAGATACAGACGTGAAGCGACACCTCATTCCTAACATACTGGTACCCTATCGTGGTAAGTTCCTCAGTCCTACTAGATACAGACGCGAAGCGACACCTCATTCCTAACATACTGGTACCCTATCGTGGTAAGTTCCTCAGTCAGTCCTACTAGATACAGACGTGAAGCGACACCTCATTCCTAACATACTGGTACCCTATCGTGGTAAGTTCCTCAGTCCTACTAGATACAGACGCGAAGCGACACCTCATTCCTAACATACTGGTACCCTATCGTGGTAAGTTCCTCAGTCCTACTAGATACAGACGCGAAGCGACACCTCATTCCTAACATACTGGTACCCTATCGTGGTAAGTTCCTCAGTCCTACTAGATACAGACGTGAAGCGACACCTCATTCCTAACATACTGGTACCCTATCGTGGTAAGTTCCTCAGTCCTACTAGATACAGACGTGAAGCGACACCTCATTCCTAACATACTGGTACCCTATCGTGGTAAGTTCCTCAGTCCTACTAGATACAGACGTGAAGCGACACCTCATTCCTAACATACTGGTACCCTATCGTGGTAAGTTCCTCAGTCCTACTAGATACAGACGTGAAGCGACACCTCATTCCTAACATACTGGTACCCTATCGTGGTAAGTTCCTCAGTCCTACTAGATACAGACGTGAAGCGACACCTCATTTCCTAAATTTACTCCCCTTACTTAAGTTTGCCCTACAAAAACGTTTTGGGATACCCAAATACTGGTATATTTTAAGTTTACCCAAAATGGTGGAAATCTTCCAAAGGGTAATGTTTTTTTAGTTAAGGGGACTGGGAAATTTTAACTTTGTTAAAAGGGGAAATCCTGTTACTAGATAAGGGAAAGGGGAAATTTCCTAAATAGGTTTTATGTGGTAAGTTAGCCCTATGTAAGAAAGGGTAAAATTAGGATTTGGGTTTTTTAAAAGATAAAGGAGGCCCCTTTTAAAATAACCTTGTTAAGTTTCGTTATCTGAAAAGGAAAAGGAAAAAAATTAAATCTGGTTATTTTTGGGGTAAGTTTTGTTATGTTAGAAAGGAATATTTAAAATCTTTAAATGTGTAATTTATTCTGAAAAGTTGAAGGTTTTAAAAGGTAGGGGAATTCCTGTTATTTAAAGAAAAGGTTTTAAAATTAGGATTCGGGTTTTATTTAGATAACCAAAAGGGAAAGTTTTAATCTGGATATTGGGGTAAGTCCCATTTTAAAAAAGAAAAGTAGGATCTTTAAACTAGTAGATCGGGGTTTAAAGTTAGTTAAAGTAAGGGAAGGTTATTTTTAGGGATTAAATTGGATTTCCCTGGTTATGAAGAAAAGTTTTTAAAAGGCCCCATTGGAAGTTAGTAGGTTAAATTAAGGGAAGGAATTTCCCTTATGGTTTTTGGGACCCACCAATGTAAAAAAAGGCCCCCAAATCCTTAGGGCCCCTAAGTGAAAGTCCTGTTATTTAAAGATAACCCCTTTTAAATTTGGAAAATCGGTTTTAGTTTACTAAAGGGAAAAAGAATCTTTAAAATTGGGTTACCCTTTTTAAATTTTAGGTTCTGTATGAGGGGAACCTTTTAAATTTAGGTTGTTAAGTTTATTTAAATTAAGGGCCCCGTTTTAAAATTTTAAACCTTTAAATTTTTTAAAAATGATGTTTGGGTTAAATTTAAAAAAGTTGGGATTTTTTATTTAGAAATTTTTAAAATTTTGGAAAATGTTAGATAAGTGTTAAAGTTAGGATCTGGTTATGTTAGATAACCATGTTAAAGTTAGGATCTGGTTATGTTAGATAAAGTTAGGATCTGGTTATGTTAGATAAAGTTAGGATCTGGTTATGTTAGATAAAGTTAGGATCTGGTTATGTTAGATAAGTGTTAAAGTTAGGATCTGGTTATGTTAGATAAAGTTAGGATCTGGTTATGTTAGATAACCGTGTTAAAGTTAGGATCTGGTTATGTTAGATAAAGTTAGGATCTGGTTATGTTAGGTAAAGTTAGGATCTGGTTATGTTAGATAAGTGTTAAAGTTAGGATCTGGTTATGTTAGATAAAGTTAGGATCTGGTTATGTTAGATAAGTGTTAAAGTTAGGATCTGGTTATGTTAGATAAGTGTTAAAGTTAGGATCTGGTTATGTTAGATAACCATGTTAAAGTTAGGATCTGGTTATGATTGATAAGTGTTAAAGTTAGGATCTGGTTATGTTAGATAAAGTTAGGATCTGGTTATGTTAGATAAGTGTTAAAGTTAGGATCTGGTTATGTTAGATAAAGCTAGGATATGGTTATGTTAGATAACCATGTTAAAGTAAGGATCTGGTTATGTTAGATAAGTGTTAAAGTTAGGATCTGGTTATGTTAGATAAAGTTAGGATCTGGTTATGTTAGATAAAGTTAGGATCTGTTTATGTTAGATAAGTGTTAAAGTTAGGATCTGGTTATGTTAGATAAGTGTTAAAGTTAGGATCTGGTTATGTTAGATAACCATGTTAAAGTTAGGATCTGGTTATGTTAGATAACCGTGTTAAAGTTAGGATCTGGTTATGTTAGATAAAGTTAAAGTTAGGATCTGGTTATGTTAGATAAGTGTTAAAGTTAGGATCTGGTTATGTTAGATAAGTGTTAAAGTTAGGATCTGGTTATGTTAGATAAGTGTTAAAGTTAGGATCTGGTTATGTTAGATAAGTGTTAAAGTTAGGATCTGGTTATGTTACATCAAGTTAGGATCTGGTTATGTAAGATAACCATGTTAAAGTTAGGATCTGGTTATGTTAGATAAAGTTAGGATCTGGTTATGTTAGATTAGTGTTAAAGTTAGGATCTGGTTATGTTAGATAAGTGTTAAAGTTAGGATCTGGTTATGTTACATCAAGTTAGGATCTGGTTATGTAAGATAACCATGTTAAAGTTAGGATCTGGTTATGTTAGATAAAGTTAGGATCTGGTTATGTAAGATAACCGTGTTAAAGTTAGGATATGGTTATGTTAGATAAAGTTAGGATCTGGTTATGTTAGATAAGTGTTAAAGTTAGGATCTGGTTATGTTAGATAAAGCTAGGATATGGTTATGTTAGATAACCATGTTAAAGTAAGGATCTGGTTATGTTAGATAAGTGTTAAAGTTAGGATCTGGTTATGTTAGATAAGTGTTAAAGTTAGGATCTGGTTATGTTAGATAAGTGTTAAAGTTAGGATCTGGTTATGTTAGATAACCATTTTAAAAAATTTGGGGTTTGGGTTTAGTTAGATAACCGTGTTAAATTTGGATTGGTTATTTTAGAAAAAGTTAAATTTAGATCGGTTTTTTAATAAGTGTTAAAGTTAGGTTTGGGTTTTGAATGTTTTTGGGTTTTTAAAAAGTGTTAAATTGGGTTTGGTTATGTTAGAAAGTGTTAAAGTTAGGATCTGGTTATTTTACATAATTTAGGATCGGGTTATGTTTTTAAAGGGAATTTAGGTTAAAGTTGGGATCGGGTTTTTAGATTAGTGGTTGTTTTTTAAAATTTAGGATGGGGTTATTTTTACTCAATTTGGTTTTGGTTTGTAAGATAACCATTTTAAAAGTTGGTCTGGTTATGTTATAAAGTTAGGATCGGGTTAGTAAGATAACCTGTTTAAAGTTTGTTGTTTTAATTTAAAGTGGATCGGGTTTGTAGTAAGTGTTAAAGTTGGGATCTGGTTAGTTAGAAAAACTTTTGTTTTAATTTTTAAAGTAAGGAGGGGTTATTTTGGGATAAGTGTTAAAGTTGGGATCGGGTTTATTTTGATAATGTTAAAGTTAGGATCTGGTTATGTTAAAAAGTTTTAAAAGTTAGGATCTGGTTATGTTAGAAAAACCTAAAATTTTGGTTTTGTTAATAAGGTTAAATTTAGGATGGTTTATGTTAATAATTTAAGTTGGATCGGTTTGTAGAAAAGTTTTTAAAGTTGGTCTGGTTATTTTTATAAGTGTTAAAGTTAGGATTGGGTTTTTGTTGAAAGTGTTAAAGTTAGGATCGGGGTTTTTAAATTTTTGGGTTTTTAAAATTTAAAGTTAGGATCTGGGTTATGTTGAAAAGTGTTAAAAATTTAGGATCGGGTTGTTAGTTAACTGTTGGAAAGATCGGGTTAAAAGTTGGGATCGGGTTTTTTAAAAAGTTAGGATCTGGTTATGTAAGATAACCGTGTTAAAGTTAGGATCTGGTTATGTTAGATAAAGTTAAAGTTAGGATCTGGTTATGTTAGATAACCATGTTAAAGTTAGGATCTGGTTATGTTAGATAACCGTGTTAAAGTTAGGATCTGGTTATGTTAGATAACCGTGTTAAAGTTAGGATCTGGTTATGTTAGATAAGTGTTTAAAGTTAGGATCTGGTTATGTTAGATAAGTGTTAAGTTAGGATCTGGTTATGTTAGATAAGTGTTAAAGTTAGGATCTGGTTATGTTAGATAAGTGTTAAAGTTAGGATCTGGTTATGTTAGATAAGTGTTAAAGTTAGGATCTGGTTATGTTAGATAACCAGTGTTAAAGTTAGGATCTGGTTATGTTAGATAACCGTGTTAAAGTTAGGATCTGGTTATGTTAGATAACCATGTTAAAGTTAGGATCTGGTTATGTTAGATAACCATGTTAAAGTTAGGATCTGGTTATGTTAGATAACCGTGTTAAAGTTAGGATCTGGTTATGTTAGATAACCATGTTAAAGTTAGGATCTGGTTATGTTAGATAACCATGTTAAAGTTAGGATCTGGTTATGTTAGATAGTGTTAAAGTTAGGATCTGGTTATGTAGATAAGTGTTAAAGTTAGGATCTGGTTATTGTTAGGATAACCGTGGTTAAAGTTAGGATCTGGTTATGTTAGATAACCAGTGTAAAGTTCGGATCTGGGTATGTTAGATAGTGTAAAAGTTAGGTCTGGTTCTGTGATAACCATGTTAAAGTTAGGATCTGGTTATGTAGATAACCATTAAAGTTAGGATCTGGTTTATGTTAGCCTTACAGTGTTAAGTTCGGATCTGGTTCTGTTAGATAGTGGTTAAAGTTAATCTGTTATGTTAGCATAAAGTTAGGATCTGGTTATGTTTAGATAAGTGTTAAATTAGGATCTGTTGTCGATAAGTGTTAAAGTAGGATCTGGTTATGTTAGATAAGTGTTAAAGTTAGATCTGTTCTGTTAGATTATGTTAAGTTAGGATCTGGTTATGTTAGATAACAGTGAGGATCTGGTTATTATAAGTGGTTAAAGTTAGATCTTGGGTATTGTAGATAATCCATGTTAAAGTTAGGATCTGGTTATGTTAGATAACCATGTTAAGGTTAGGATCTGGTTATGTTAGATAACCGTGTGTTAAAGTTAGGATCTGGTTATGTCAGATAAGTGTTAATAGTAGGATCTGGTTATGTTAGATAAGTGTTAAAGTTAAGATCTGGTTATGTTACATAAGTGTTAGGTTCTGGTTATGTTAGATAACCATGTTAAAGTTAGGATCTGGTTATGTTAGATAACTGTGTTAAAGTTAGGATCTGGTTATGTTAGATAACTGTGTTAAAATTAGGATCTGGTTTATGTTAGATAAAGTTAGGATCTGGTTATGTTAGATAAGTGTTTAAGTTAGGATCTGGTTATGTTAGATAAGTTAGGATCTGGTTATATTAGATAACCGTGTTAAAGTTAGGATTTGGTTATGTTAGATAACCATGTTAAAGTTAGGATCTGGTTATGTTAGATAAAGTTAGGATCTGGTTATGTTAGATAAGTGTTAAAGTTAGGATCTGGTTATGTTAGATAAAGTTAGGATCTGGTTATGTTAGATAACCATGTTAACGTTAGAATGATCTGGGTATGTTAGATAAGTGTTAAAGTAGGATCTGGTTATTGTTAGATAACCATGTTAAGTTCAGGATCTGGTTATGTTAGATAAGTGTTACAGTTAGGATCTGGTTAGTTAGATAACCATGTTAAAGTTCGGATCTGGTTATGTTAGAATCCCAGTGTTAAAGTTAGGATCTGGGTCATGTTAGATTAAAGTTAGGATTCTGGTTATGTTAGATCAAGTTAGGATCTGGTTATGTTAGATTCAAGTGTTAAAGTAGTATCTGGTTATGATTGCTAAGTGTTAAATTTTAGGATCTTGGTTATGTTAGATTAAAGTTAGGATTCTGGTTTATGTTAGGATTAAAGTTGGGATCTGGTTATGTTAGATACAAGTTAGGATCTGGTTATGTTAGATAACGTGAGGATCTGGTTATGTTAGATAAAGTAGGATCTGGTTATGTTAGATAAAGTTAGGATCTGGTTATGTTAGATAAAGTTAGGATCTGGTTATGTTAGATAACCATGTTAAAGTTAGGATCTGGTTATGTTAGATAAGTGTTAAAGTTAGGATCTGGTTATGTTAGATAAGTGTTAAAGTTAGGATCTGGTTATGTTAGATAAAGTTAGGATCTGGTTATGTTAGATAAGTGTTAAAGTTAGGATCTGGTTATGTTAGATAACCATGTTAAAGTTAGGATCTGGTTATGTTAGATCAGTGTTAAAGTTAGGATCTGGTTATGTTAGATAAAGTTAGGATCTGGTTATGTTAGATTAGTGTTAAAGTTAGGATCTGGTTATGTTAGATAACCATGTTAAAGTTAGGATCTGGTTATGTTAGATAACCGTGTTAAAGTTAGGATCTGGTTATGTTAGATAACCATGTTAAAGTTAGGATCTGGTTATGTTAGATAAGTGTAAAAGTTAGGATCTGGTTATGTTAGATAACCATGTTAAAGTTAGGATCTGGTTATGTTAGATAACCATGTTAAAGTTAGGATCTGGTTATGTTAGATAAGTGTTAAAGTTAGGATCTGGTTATGTTAGATAAGTGTTAAAGTTAGGATCTGGTTATGTTAGATAAAGTTAGATCTGGTTATGTTAGATAAAGTTAGGATCTGGTTATGTTAGATAAAGTTAGGATCTGGTTATGTTAGATAAAGTTAGGATCTGGTTATGTTAGATAACCATGTTAAAGTTAGGATCTGGTTATGTTAGATAAAGTTAAAGTTAGGATCTGGTTATGTTAGATAAGTGTTAAAGTTAGGATCTGGTTATGTTAGATAAGTGTTAAAGTTAGGATCTGGTTATGTTAGATAAGTGTTAAAGTTAGGATCTGGTTATGTTACATAAGTGTTAAAGTTAGGATCTGGTTATGTTAGATTAGTGTTAAAGTTAGGATCTGGTTATGTTAGATAAAGTGAGGATCTGGTTATGTTAGATAAGTGTTAAAGTTAGGATCTGGTTATGTTAGATAAGTGTTAAAGTTAGGATCTGGTTATGTTAGATCAGTGTTAAAGTTAGGATCTGGTTATGTTAGATAAAGTTAGGATCTGGTTATGTTAGATAAGTGTTAAAGTTAGGATCTGGTTATGTTAGATAAAGTTAGGATCTGGTTATGTTAGATAAAGTTAGGATCTGGTTATGTTAGATAAGTGTTAAAGTTAGGATCTTGTTATGTTAGATAAGTGTTAAAGTTAGGATCTGGTTATGTTAGATAACCATGTTAAAGTTAGGATCTGGTTATGTTAGATAACCATGTTAAGGTTAGGATCTGGTTATGTTAGATAACCGTGTTAAAGTTAGGATCTGGTTATGTCAGATAAGTGTTAAAGTTAGGATCTGGTTATGTTAGATAAGTGTTAAAGTTAAGATCTGGTTATGTTACATAAGTGTTAGGTTCTGGTTATGTTAGATAACCATGTTAAAGTTAGGATCTGGTTATGTTAGATAACTGTGTTAAAGTTAGGATCTGGTTATGTTAGATAACTGTGTTAAAATTAGGATCTGGTTATGTTAGATAAAGTTAGGATCTGGTTATGTTAGATAAGTGTTAAAGTTAGGATCTGGTTATGTTAGATAAAGTTAGGATCTGGTTATATTAGATAACCGTGTTAAAGTTAGGATTGGGTTATGTTAGATAACCATGTTAAAGTTAGGATCTGGTTATGTTAGATAAAGTTAGGATCTGGTTATGTTAGATAAGTGTTAAAGTTAGGATCTGGTTATGTTAGATAAAGTTAGGATCTGGTTATGTTAGATAACCATGTTAAAGTTAGGATCTGGTTATGTTAGATAAGTGTTAAAGTTAGGATCTGGTTATGTTAGATAAAGTTAGGATCTGGTTATGTTAGATAAGTGTTAAAGTTAGGATCTGGTTATGTTAGATAACCATGTTAAAGTTAGGATCTGGTTATGTTAGATCAGTGTTAAAGTTAGGATCTGGTCATGTTAGATAAAGTTAGGATCTGGTTATGTTAGATAAAGTTAGGATCTGGTTATGTTAGATAAGTGTTAAAGTTAGGATCTGGTTATGATTGATAAGTGTTAAATTTAGGATCTGGTTATGTTAGATAAAGTTAGGATCTGGTTATGTTAGATAAAGTGAGGATCTGGTTATGTTAGATAAAGTTAGGATCTGGTTATGTTAGATAAAGTTAGGATCTGGTTATGTTAGATAAAGTTAGGATCTGGTTATGTTAGATAAGTGTTAAAGTTAGGATCTGGTTATGTTAGATTAGTGTTAAAGTTAGGATCTGGTTATGATTGAGAAGTGTTAAAGTTAGGATCTGGTTATGTTAGATAAAGTTAGGATCTGGTTATGTTAGATAAAGTGAGGATCTGGTTATGTTAGATAAAGTTAGGATCTGGTTATGTTAGATAAAGTTAGGATCTGGTTATGTTAGATAAAGTTAGGATCTGGTTATGTTAGATAATCATGTTAAAGTTAGGATCTGGTTATGTTAGATAAGTGTTAAAGTTAGGATCTGGTTATGTTAGATAAGTGTTAAAGTTAGGATATGGTTATGTTAGATAACCATGTTAAAGTTAGGATCTGGTTATGTTAGATCAGTGTTAAAGTTAGGATCTGGTTATGTTAGATAAAGTTAGGATCTGGTTATGTTAGATAAAGTTAGGATCTGGTTATGTTAGATAAAGTTAGGATCTGGTTATGTTAGATAAGTGTTAAAGTTAGGATCTGGTTATGTTAGATAACCATGTTAAAGTTAGGATCTGGTTATGTTAGATCAGTGTTAAAGTTAGGATCTGGTTATGTTAGATAAAGTTAGGATCTGGTTATGTTAGATTAGTGTTAAAGTTAGGATCTGGTTATGTTAGATAACCATGTTAAAGTTAGGATCTGGTTATGTTATATAAAGTTAGGATTTGGTTATGTTAGATAAAGTTAGGATCTGGTTATGATTGATAACCGTGTTAAAGTTAGGATCTGGTTATGTTATATAAAGTTAGGATCTGGTTATGTTAGATAAAATGAGGATCTGGTTATGTTAGATAAAGTTAGGATCTGGTTATGTTAGATAAGTGATAAAGTCAGGATCTGGTTATGTTAGATTAGTGTTAAAGTTAGGATCTGGTTATGTTAGATAAGTGTTAAAGTTAGGATCTGGTTATGTTAGATAACCATGTTAAAGTTAGGATCTGGTTATGTTAGATTAGTGTTAAAGTTAGGATATGGTTATGTTAGATAACCATGTTAAAGTTAGGATCTGGTTATGTTAGATAAGTGTTAAAGTGAGGATCTGGTTATGTTAGATAAGTGTTAAAGTTAGGATCTGGTTATGTTAGATAAAGTTAGGATCTGGTTATGTTAGATTAGTGTTAAAGTTAGGATATGGTTATGTTAGATAACCATGTTAAAGTTAGGACCTGGTTATGTTAGATAAGTGTTAAAGTGAGGATCTGGTTATGTTAGATAAGTGTTAAAGTTAGGATCTGGTTATTTTAGATAAAGTTAGGATCTGGTTATGTTAGATAAAGTTAGGATCTGGTTATGTTAGATAACCATGTTAAAGTTAGGATCTGGTTATGTTAGATAAGTGTTAAAGTTAGGATCTGTTTATGTTAGATAAGTGTTAAAGTTAGGATCTGGTTATGTTAGATAAAGTAAGGATCTGGTTATGTTAGATAAGTGTTAAAGTTAGGATATGGTTATGTTAGATAACCATGTTAAAGTTAGGATCTGGTTATGTTAGATAAAGTTAGGATCTGTTTATGTTAGATAAGTGTTAAAGTTAGGATCTGGTTATGTTAGATAAGTGTTAAAGTTAGGATCTGGTTATGTTAGATAAAGTTAGGATCTGGTTATGTTAGATAAGTGTTAAAGTTAGGATCTGGTTATGTTAGATAAAGTGTTAAAGTTAGGATATGGTTATGTTAGATAACCATGTTAAAGTTAGGATCTGGTTATGTTAGATAAAGTTAGGATCTGTTTATGTTAGATAACCATGTTAAAGTTAGGATCTGGTTATGTTAGATAAAGTTAGGATATGGTTTTGTTAGATAACCATGTTAAAGTTAGGATCTGGTTATGTTAGATTAGTGTTAAAGTTAGGATCTGTTTATGTTAGATAAAGTTAGGATATGGTTATGTTAGATAACCATGTTAAAGTTAGGATCTGGTTATGTTAGATAACCATGTTAAAGTTAGGATCTGTTTATGTTAGATAAAGTTAGGATCTGTTTACGTTAGATAAGTGTTAAAGTTAGGATCTGTTTATGTTAGATAAGTGTTAAAGTTTGGATATGGTTATGTTTGATAACCATGTTAAAGTTAGGATCTGGTTATGTTAGATAAAGTTAGGATCTGTTTATGTTAGATAAGTGTTAAAGTTAGGATCTGGTTATGTTAGATAAGTGTTAAAGTTAGGATCTGGTTATGTTATATAAAGTTAGGATCTGGTTATGTTAGATAACCATGTTAAAGTTAGGATCTGGTTATGTTAGATAAAGTTAGGATCTGGTTATGTTAGATAAGTGTTAAAGTTAGGATCTGGTTATGTTAGATAAAGTTAGGGTCTGGTTATGTTAGATAAAGTTAGGATCTGGTTATGTTAGATAAGTGTTAAAGTTAGGATCTGGTTATGTTAGATAAGTGTTAAAGTTAGGATCTGGTTATGTTAGATAAGTGTTAAAGTTAGGATCTGGTTATGTTAGATAAGTGTTAAAGTTAGGATCTGGTTATGTTAGATAACCATGTTAAAGTTAGGATCTGGTTATGTTAGATAAGTGTTAAAGTTAGGATCTGGTTATGTTAGATAACCATGTTAAAGTTAGGATCTGGTTATGTTAGATAAGTGTTAAAGTTAGGATCTGGTTATGTTAGATAAGTGTTAAAGTTAGGATCTGGTTATGTTAGATAAGTGTTAAAGTTAGGATCTGGTTATGTTAGATAAGTGTTAAAGTTAGGATCTGGTTATGTTAGATAACCATGTTAAAGTTAGGATCTGGTTATGTTAGATAAAGTTAGGATCTGTTTATGTTAGATAAGTGTTAAAGTTAGGATCTGGTTATGTTAGATAAAGTTAGGATCTGGTTATGTTAGATAAGTGTTAAAGTTAGGATCTTGTTATGTTAGATAACCATGTTAAAGTTAGGATCTGGTTATGTTAGATAACCATGTTAAAGTTAGGATCTGGTTATGTTAGATAAAGTTAGGATCTGGTTATGTTAGATAGGTGTTAAAGTTAGGATCTGGTTATGTTAGATAAGTGTTAAAGTTAGGATCTGGTTATGTTAGATAAGTGTTAAAGTTAGGATCTGGTTATGTTAGATAAAGTTAGGATCTGGTTATGTTAGATAAAGTTAGGATCTGGTTATGTTAGATAAGTGTTAAAGTTAGGATCTGGTTATGTTAGATAAAGTTAGGATCTGGTTATGTTAGATAAGTGTTAAAGTTAGGATCTGGTTATGTTAGGTAAGTGTTAAAGTTAGGATCTGGTTATGTTAGATAACCATGTTAAAGTTAGGATCTGGTTATGTTAGGTAAAGTTAGGATCTGGTTATGTTAGATAACCATGTTAAAGTTAGGATCTGGTTATGTTAGATCAGTGTTAAAGTTAGGATACGGTTATGTTAGATAAGTGTTAAAGTTAGGATCTGGTTATGTTAGATAAGTGTTAAAGTTAGGATCTGGTTATGTTAGATAAAGTTAGGATCTGGTTATGTTAGATAAAGTTAGGATCTGGTTATGTTAGATAAGTGTTAAAGTTAGGATCTGGTTATGTTAGATAAGTGTTAAAGTTAGGATCTGGTTATGTTAGATAAGTGTTAAAGTTAGGATCTGGTTATGTTAGATAAAGTTAGGATCTGGTTATGTTATATAAAGTTAGGATCTGGTTATGTTAGATTAGTGTTAAAGTTAGGATATGGTTATGTTAGATAAGTGTTAAAGTTAGGATCTGGTTATGTTAGATAAAGTTAGGATCTGGTTATGTTAGATAAAGTTAGGATCTGGTTATGTTAGATAAAGTTAGGATCTGGTTATGTTAGATTAGTGTTAAAGTTAGGATATGGTTATGTTAGATTAGTGTTAAAGTTAGGATATGGTTATGTACAATTCTGTAAATGTTTCAGGTGACAAGCGTCCAAATACAAGTGCAGGGGAGGAAACTCCTCTTTTCAGTGTATCAACATTTAAGACGTTCATTGTGCCGGAGATTCACCGTGTGTTCCATTGTCATGACTACCATATACGCATGACCCTCCTCACCTACTTCTCTCACTACGTCGATCTCTTCACGAAGGAAAACCTGGAGGAGACCATATTACCTCAGGTATGTTTACGATCAGTCAATAGGCAGGATTTAATGATGGTTCATGTTACTCAACTCAGCTGTTATTGATATTTTAAAGTCTTTATTTCGTCTGATGGTAATGTTCTCTTAATTCTTTTACAATGGGAACTTGTGTCAAATGTAACCCGTGTCGGCTGTGAGGCTATGGCAAATACAAATTTTAAATCAAAAGTGAAGTACTTAATTTATCATAAGCTAAAGAGAAGAATGCCTACTAGTATGTGCCATGTAATTATAGGTGTTACTGGGACTACGCGATACAAATGAAGATCTGGCCGCCCTCAGTCTGCGATGTCTCGCTGATCTTGTACCGTTGCTTGGACGCCAAATGGTGATCGGTGGAAAGGCCAAGACCTACTTTAAAAGGGGCATGCCTAAGGTGAGACTTGTTCTTAAACCAAGATCTCCTAGAAAGTGATCCTATATCTGACAAGGTTACATTGTAGAGTAATCGTATCTGTAGAGAATTATCCTGTCAAGTTGAATACATAATGATGAAGCTTTATACAAACCAAGGGCTTGATATTTCCCATGACCCAAAATGAAATGTTTAACATAAGGGTCTAGCCCCCAGATCCCACAATTAAAAGTGATCTGGGGTCGGACCCTGGGGTGAAACATTTCATTCTGAGTCAATTAAAAGTGATCTGGGGGTCGGACCCTGGGGTGAAACATTTCATTCTGAGTCAATTAAAAGTGATCTGGGGGTCGGACCCTGGGGTTAAACATTTCATTCTGAGTCAATTAAAAGTGATCTGGGGGTCGGACCCTGGGGTTAAACATTTCCTTCTGTGTCATATGAAAGCGATAGACTAAGATATTTGAATTTTTGTTTTTGATATCAAAGATCAAGGTCAGAATCACTGAAATAGAATTTTATATTTTATATGTTTACATGTTTTGACATCTTGTAGGATAAAGATACATAACCAGGGCTGTTCATACTGTTATTTGTAGACTGTACAGAGACAACACCTGCAGAGCAACGGTGACCCAGTTTTTAGGTCTGACGACATTATGGACACAAAGGAAGGCGTGTTCAGCTCAGTCAATGATGTAATGGGCAAACCACTACTCAAGGATCTGGCCAAACTAAGGTAACCAAATATTAACACATAAGGAAGGGTTCATGGCCAAACTCACGTAACAAAATATTGACATGTATCGAAGGGTTCAGGGCCAAACTCACGTAACAAAATATTGACATGTATCGAAGGGTTCAGGGCCAAACTCACGTAACAAAATATTGACATGTAAGGAAGGGTTCAGGGCCAAACTCACGTAACAAAATATTGACATGTAAGGAAGGGTTCAGGGCCAAACTCACGTAACAAAATATTGACATGTAAGGAAGGGTTCAGGGCCAAACTCACGTAACAAAATATTGACATGTAAGGAAGGGTTCAGGGCCAAACTCACGTAACAAAATATTGACATGTATCGAAGGGTTCAGAGCCAAACTCACGTAACAAAATATTGACATGTATCGAAGGGTTCAGGGCCAAACTCACGTAACAAAATATTGACATGTATCGAAGGGTTCAGAGCCAAACTCGGGTAAAATATTGACATGTATCGAAGGGTTCATGGCCAAACTCGGGTAACAAAATATTGACATGTAAGGAATGGTTCATGGCAGGGTTTTCTGTAAACATGTGTCCTGTCTATTGATCTACTATGTAGGTCAGTAATGAGAAATGATTACAGTAGCTTCTACGGGGAAAGAATCCAATAGTATTAAACATGAGAAGGGGAGATAATCCAATAGTATTTAACATGAGAAGGGGAGATAATCGAATAGTATTTAACATGAGAAGGGGAGATAATCCAATAGTATTTAACATCAGAAGGGGAGATAATCCAATAGTTTGTCCCGGTAAAGACAGTTATTAGGTGTAAAATGAGAGATTTTACTATATAATTTAAAATAAAAAATGCATTTTTTCCCTTTATAGTAAAGTCCACAGTGTTGCTGTTAGAGAAAGTGAAGCTGAAAGTAAAAGAAAGGCAAGAGAACAAAGAATGCAGGAGTCAATGCTGAAGAGAGAAAAACGAAGACAGGAAAGACAGAGTAATGAGAATTTTCCATTCCAATTGTTTGTTGTGTGAATCCTCACAGTTTCAGGAGTTACTCTGTGAATATTTAACCATAAAAGAAACATTTAATAGGATAATAATTTTCACTGTTTCAGGACAAGTGATTAGGGCCGCCACACTGCCATAACATAATAACGCACAATAGAACGAGGAGTCAACTGACCAAAGTGACTGAAGGTCGCTGGGTCAATGTCAAAGTCAAATTTGGTATCTTTCCACTGATTTTCCACTGTTTTGTTATGAAATTATGAAGAAAACTTAGTTGGAATTAAACAAAAAGTTAACTGACCAGATGTCAAGGTCACTGGGACAAATGTCAAGGTCAATTTTCATATATTTTCATTGATGAATATGTTGTTATAACATAAGAAGCAAACTTGTAAGAAGTTGGTTCGAATTTAAGTCAACTGACCAAAGATCAAGGTCAGATTTTGTAGATTTTTGTACATTATGTATGTTTTGCTTCCTTGTGTCATGTTTTTGAAGTCCAAAGACCAAGTGTAAATCTCCGCGATATGGCCAAATGGCTTCTTAGTGATTATGGTAGGTATATAGCCATACAGCCTGGCTGACCTGTCAGTGATTATGGTAGGTATATAGCCATACAGCCTGGCTGACCTGTCAGTGATTATGGTAGGTATATAGCCATACAGCCTGGCTGACCTGTCAGTTTAAAATAGAGTATAAACAAATGAATGTTTATGTTGTAGTTAAGTCAGAGAAGATTGCTGTCAGTGATGGTGACGAGATTGTTGCCTATGACGTAGAAGAGGTTAGTGAAGTACACACACCTGAAATGATGGAACAACACACAGATATTATAGAGTCAGAGAAAAGTGTAGATAGTGACACGTCCAAGGATGAGGAGGATTGGACTGGCTGGGACGATGAGGAACAGTTAGATAGTGATCCAGTGATAGAGGATAGAATGACACAACACCAGTCAACAGCTACCTCTGTAACAGACTGGAATTCTGATTGGACAGTAAATGATGAAACTCACGAGGAAAATCATGTTACATATAGTCCTAAAAAAGAACAAAAAAAGGATGTGTCAATAACGGGCAAATCATCAGCCCTGTCCCTAAAATCTGTTAAGAAGCCTAAACCCTCAACCAAGACTGCAGCTCTTGGCTCAGAGTACATCATGGAGATTGAGGTGAAGAAAATACAAGCTGAAAAGGAAGTGTTTGATTTCTTCGCTGACATGACTCCACGTATAACAAGTACAGTTGTAAGTACTGGTGTGACGGACACGGAGACCGTATCTACTGTTAATGGAGACACTGATACGACTGTTGTCAGCAGCATTACCCACAGGTCTGTGTCTGATAAACAGGCCACACAAGCAATCAGCATGAAATACGATGTCACAGAAACAGACGATGTAAGTACAGATTCATTTTTAACTTTTTAGGTCACCTGAGACATCAGTGACCTATTCTAATCGCCTTTTGTCTGTCGTCCGCCCGTAAACAATTTACATTTTCTACTTCTTCTCCAAAACAGCTGAACCAAATTCAATGAAATGTGGCAGGAAGCTTTTATGGCTGAAGGTCAACCAAAATTGTGAATTATAATGTCCCCATCCCCAAGGGGCCTGAGGGGCGGGGCTAAAAAGGGTCAAATTGACTTAAACTTTTAAATTAAATCTTCTTCTTTACTCTCAGATATGGTGGAATCAAACACTCTTTATAGATGGAAGGGTCTTAAAGTAGTTTACCAAAATTTTGAATTTCATGACCCTGGGGTCTCACGTTTGCCCCTGGGGAGGGGGTAAATTTTACTATAGTTTATCTAAAGAAATCACACTTTTGACTCTTATTTCTATTGGAACTCATTCTAACTTGGTTAACATTATCAGCATGGAATGACAGTTTATGGTATGAACATGTTGGGATGGGTGGGGCCAAAAATGGTCAATTAAATTAACTGAAACATTTCGAAACTCAGGTGACCGTCTAGGCCCATGGGCCTCTTGTATCAAAATATAAGTACAAAGTACTACAGGTGGTAAAATACTTAATTGCTCATTAAAGCTAGTTTTCAAATGAAACTCAGCAAACCACTTTAGTATGCAAAGAGATGATCAATGTATAATGAGTTGGTGACATTATGTATTGACAGGCTACTGAAGGTTGGGGCGAGGAAGGAGGCTGGTGTGAGGACGGAGGCTGGGATGACAATCAGTTCTAGCTGTTCTGGCAGTTAATGGATTCAGAAAGACCACATTTCAGAATTGATTCATGCAATATGTATATGTAAAAAAGAACTTCAGTTGTACTATACAGAGAATTAATAGGGCTGTTAGAAACCTTGAGTGTTTATTAGCTCACCTGGTCCGAAGTTGTACAAATGGTGTGGCTGACCTCTTGTGGGCCTGAATGGTGGGGCCAAAAGGGGTCAATTTGGCTATATATATCCGGTAGAATGGTTATTGGGTTGAGATTCAAAATTATAAGGGTGGTTGGGCTAACCCCTTGGGGGCCTGTGGGGCGGGGCCAAAGGGGTCAATTTGGCTATATTGATATAAACGACTTCTTTGAATATAAGAAATGGATATTACTCATATTCAACTGGTAGCATATCCCTATAGGTTAGAGATTCAAAATTGTGCAAATTGTGGGTGGGGACAAAAGGAGTCATTTTCATTTCGTTGATTGATGCACGTTTTGGCATAAGATCCCGACATTTTTAGAATAACAACAAAACCAATGAACTTAGCTTGTACCCAAATAAAATACTTGATATATCAACATAGCAAGACGGTCGACACAAACTTGTGCACCATTCTTGTTTTATATGTCATGAGACCTGTGGAGTAATACAGGTTCTCTTATTACAGGTTCTCTTATTACAGGTTCTCTTACAGGTTCTCTTATTACAGGTTCTCTTATAACAAAGATTTATTAAGATGGAACAGTATATATTACATGTTTTGGTAACCTGGGGATGTATACAACCTGGTGATGTGTACAACATAATAATGTATACAACATAATGATGTGTACAACATAGTGATGTACACAACATAGTGATGTATACAACATGGTGATGTATACAACATGGTGATGTATACAACCTAGTGATGTATACAACATAGTGATGTACACAACCTGGTGATGTATACAACCTAGTGATGTATACAACCTGGTGATGTGTACAGCCTGGTGATGTATACAACCTGGTGATGTACACAACCTAGTGATGTACACAACATGGTGATGTACACAACCTAGTGATGTATACAACAATGATGTGTACAACATAGTGATGTATACAACATAGTGATGTACAGTATACAACATAGTGATGTACACAACATGGTGATGTACACAACATGGTGATGTACACAACATAGTGATGTACACAACATGGTGATGTACACAACCTAGTGATGTATACAATAATGATGTGTACAACATAGTGATGTATACAACATAGTGATGTACAGTATACAACATAGTGATGTACACAACATGGTGATGTACACAACATGGTGATGTACACAACATAGTGATGTACACAACCTAGTGATGTATACAACAATGATGTGTACAACATAGTGATGTATACAACATAGTGATGTATACAACATAGTGATGTATACAGCATAGTGATGTGTAGTGATGTATACAACATAGTGATGTATACAGCATAGTGATGTGTAGTGATGTATACAACATAGTGATGTACACAACATAGTGATGTACACAACCTAGTGATGTATACAACAATGATGTGTACAACATAGTGATGTATACAACATAGTGATGTATACAACATAGTGATGTACACAACATGGTGATGTACACAACATGGTGATGTACACAACATAGTGATGTACACAACCTAGTGATGTATACAACAATGATGTGTACAACATAGTGATGTATACAACATAGTGATGTATACAACATAGTGATGTATACAGCATAGTGATGTGTAGTGATGTATACAACATAGTGATGTATACAGCCTGGCAGTAACCTCGTGTATATGTAATATCCTGGCCATCTACCTGGTTTAATGGTGATGTGGCCATATTGTACATGTAACAAAGGGGATGTGTTGATGTGGGCAGTGTTTTGTTGGTGCTCTATAATTTGGACATGTTGCTTCATAGATACAATGTTATTAGAGATAGGTTTCAAAATTACTGTATAAAGATCAATATGAAAATACATGTATTTTCATTATACATCATAAGATGTTGTTTCCGACAGGTTGCCATAATTACGACTGTACTTACTGATATTTTGTGTACGATATTTTGCTTATGTAGATAAAGATCTTTTTAAATTAATGTATTTGATGCAGGCTAAATGCAACTTAAGATTCAGTGTTTAATTTATTATTGATAAACAAATGAATAATTGTGTGATACCTGTGTCAGTGTGTGTATTAAGTGTATGTAATGTTGATATGGTTACAATCATATGGGTACATCACCTGGATATATAAGGAATAAAGGGAGATAAATACAACATCACAATTGTTTCGGCCTTTTTCTGTTTATGACCGATTAATTTACAAAGCACAATATTTCCGAGATTCCCACCAACCGACGAGTTAGGTTATACAAAATATCTTATACATGTACCAGGTATATAGCACCTATCTCCGACCAACCCACCAACCACCGAGTTAGGTTATACAAAATATCTATAGGATCTATCTCGGAGATCTCACCAACCGACGAGTTAGGTTATACAACATATCTATAGGATCTATCTCAAGAGATCTCACCAGGCCGGCCAACCACCGAGTTAGGTTATACAAAATATCTATAGGATCTATCTCAAGAGATCTCACCAACCACCGAGTTAGGTTATACAACATATCTATAGGATCTATCTCGGAGATCTCACCAACCGACGAGTTAGGTTATACAACATATATCTATAGGATCTATCTCGGAGATCTCACCAACCGACGAGTTAGGTTATACAAAATATCTATAGGATCTATCTCAAGAGATCTCACCAACCACCGAGTTAGGTTATACAACATATCTATAGGATCTATCTTGGAGATCTCACCAACCGACGAGTTAGGTTATACAAAATATCTATAGGATCTATCTCGGAGATCTCACCAGCCGACTAGTTAGGTTATACAACATATATCTATAGGATCTATCTCGGAGATCTCACCAACCGACGAGTTAGGTTATACAACATATATCTATAGGATCTATCTCGGAGATCTCACCAACCGACGAGTTAGGTTATACAACATATCTATAGGATCTATCTCGGAGATCTCACCAACCGACGAGTTAGGTTATACAAAATATCTTATACATGTACCAGGTATATAGCACCTATCTCCGACCCACCCACCAACCGACGAGTTAGGTTATACAAAATATCTATAGGATCTATCTCGGAGATCTCACCAACCACCGAGTTAGGTTATACAACATATCTATAGGATCTATCTCGGAGATCTCACCAACCGACGAGTTAGGTTATACAAAATATCTATAGGATCTATCTCAAGAGATCTCACCAACCACCGAGTTAGGTTATACAACATATCTATAGGATCTATCTCGGAGATCTCACCAGCCGACGAGTTAGGTTATACAACATATATCTATAGGATCTATCTCGGAGATCTCACCAACCGACGAGTTAGGTTATACAACATATCTATAGGATCTATCTCGGAGATCTCACCAACCGACGAGTTAGGTTATACAAAATATCTTATACATGTACCAGGTATATAGCACCTATCTCCGACCCACCCACCAACCGACGAGTTAGGTTATACAAAATATCTATAGGATCTATCTCGGAGATCTCACCAACCACCGAGTTAGGTTATACAACATATCTATAGGATCTATCTCGGAGATCTCACCAACCACCGAGTTAGGTTATACAACATATCTATAGGATCTATCTCGGAGATCTCACCAACCACCGAGTTAGGTTATACAAAATATCTATAGGATCTATCTCGGAGATCTCACCAACCGACAAGTTAGGTTATACAACATATCTATAGGATCTATCTCGGAGATCTCACCAACCGACGAGTTAGGTTATACAAAATATCTATAGGATCTATCTCAAGAGATCTCACCAACCACCGAGTTAGGTTATACAAAATATCTATAGGTATATAGCACCTATCTCCGACCCACCCACCAACCATCGAGTTAGGTTATACAAAATATCTATAGGATCTATCTCGGAGATCTCACCAACCACCGAGTTAGGTTATACAAAATATCTATAGGATCTATCTCGGAGATCTCACCAACCGACGAGTTAGGTTATACAAAATATCTATAGGATCTATCTCGGAGATCTCACCAACCACCGAGTTAGGTTATACAACATATCTATAGGATCTATCTCGGAGATCTCACCAACCGACGAGTTAGGTTATACAACATATCTATAGGATCTATCTCAAGAGATCTCACCAACCACCGAGTTAGGTTATACAAAATATCTATAGGATCTATCTCGGAGATCTCACCAACCACCGAGTTAGGTTATACAACATATCTATAGGATCTATCTCGGAGATCTCACCAACCGACGAGTTAGGTTATACAACATATCTATAGGATCTATCTCAAGAGATCTCACCAACCACCGAGTTAGGTTATACAAAATATCTATAGGATCTATCTCGGAGATCTCACCAACCACCGAGTAAGGTTATACAACATATCTATAGGATCTATCTCGGAGATCTCACCAACCAACGAGTTAGGTTATACAACATATCTATAGGATCTATCTCAAGAGATCTCACCAACCACCGAGTTAGGTTATACAACATATCTATAGGATCTATCTCGGAGATCTCACCAACCGACGAGTTAGGTTATACAACATATCTATAGGATCTATCTCGGAGATCTCACCAACCACCGAGTTAGGTTATACAAAATATCTTATAGGTATATAGCACCTACCTCCGACCCACCCACCAACCGACGAGTTAGGTTATATAAAATATTTATAGGATCTATCTCAAGAGATCTCGCCAACCACCGAGTTAGGTTATACAAAATATCTTTCAGGTATATATTACCTTATCTCTGACAATCAATCAACCACTCACAAAATATCTTGTGTTACGAGATATATCATAACAGTGAATGAAATGCTTGGTCTTAACTACACCACTGCAGTAATGTGACCGTTACAACAACAGCTGCATGGATGAAGTATAATCCCCGATTGTATTTTGATATGTAAATCAATGCTCGGAAGGCCTTTGGTGTTGAATGGCAAGGTTCCCTGTTAATGAAACTGCACCAGCTACGTCTCTTTGGCTTGGACTGGCTCTTAATGAAGAACTGGTACTCTAGATTACATCGCAGGTCGGCTGGAATGGTGATATATCCAGACACATCATAGGTCGGCTGGAATGGTGATATATCCAGACCTATCACAGGTCGGCTGGAATGGTGATATATCCAGACCTATCATAGGTCAGCTGGAATGGTGATATATCCAGACCTAACATAGGTTGGCTGGAATGGTGATATATCCAGACCTAACATAGGTTGGCTGGAATGGTGATATATCCAGACCTAACATAGGTTGGCTGGAATGGTGATATATCAAGACCTATCATAGGTCGGCTGGAATGGTGATATATCCAGACCTAACATAGGTTGGCTGGAATGGTGATATATCAAGACTTATCATAGGTCGGCTGGAATGGTGATATATCAAGACACATCATAGGTCGGCTGGAATGGTGATATATCCAGACCTAACATAGGTTGGCTGGAATGGTGATATATCAAGACCTATCATAGGTCGGCTGGAATGGTGATATATCCAGACACATCATAGGTCGGCTGGAATGGTGATATATCCAGACATATCACAGGTCGGCTGGAATGGTGATATATCCAGACCTATCATAGGTCGGCTGGAATGGTGATATATCCAGACATATCATAGGTCGGCTGGAATGGTGATATATCCAGGCCTATCTTGTAAGTCAGCTGGAATGGTAATATATCCAGACATATCATATAGGTCGGATGGAATGGTGATATATCCAGGCCTATCATAGGTCGGCTGGAATGGTGATATATCCAGGCCTATCACAGGTCGGCTGGAATGGTGATATATCCAGGCCTATCCTGTAAGTCAGCTGGAATGGTGATATATCCAGGCCTATCATAGGTCGGCTGGAATGGTGATATATCCAGACCTATCATAGGTCGGCTGGAATGGTGATATATCCAGACCTATCATAGGTCGGCTGGAATGGTGATATATCCAGACCTATCATAGGTCGGCTGGAATGGTGATATATCCAGACCTATCATAGGTTGGCTGGAATGGTGATATATCCAGGCCTATCATAGGTCGGCTGGAATGGTGATATATCCAGACCTATCATAGGTCGACTGGAATGGTGATATATCCAGGCCTATTGGGTAATCTCAAAGGATACGTCAAGGTTGAACATGATTTCAGACAGCTAATAAAGCGCCCTTGAGCTCATCAACCAACTGCTCTGGGCTCTAATTGGTGGAAATGCAGATATTGTTTGATATCAATGAAAATCGGTACAGTATATACATTGTAGGTTTACAGGGATATGAACACAATGGTACGACTGCGGGGGCGTTTGGGGGACTTCTTTAATGGTTTTCCATTACAATTAGTATGTGTGATAATTATTTCTATAAGTCTGACAAAATAAAAAAAAGTAATATTTAATTCACAATTTTAAAAATGTTTTTAATATAATTTAAATGGACATGGCAATTTATATACATATATTTCACAATCTTTATTTTTTTTTTATTTTTATGATTTCAATGGACATAAAACTTGATTTACACACTGTAACATTAAGAGAGTACATTAATTTTGTATTTTCATTTACAAACTTTATTATATGTAATGTAAATTTTTTTTCCCCGAGTAACACTAACTTATTAGATACTACTGAGAAGAACTCTGAATAGTATAATTAACATTGTAAAATGACATCACTAATGAGCATCTTTTGTATTAAAGTGGAACTTCTCCAAACCAGTAATACACAGTGTGACAGGGATATGCTGCTTGATTTATGTTTGTTATATCAATGGAGAACAACTTATTAAAAAAGGAAACTTAACATAAAACCAAATTACAAAATTTTAATGATAAAACTGTAAAGAGTTTATATGATTCCACAGGAGATAACCAGTGTCGATATTTATCTACATTCGGCCTGTCACTACTCCAATCAGTCCATCGCCAGTGTCGATATTTATCTACATTCGGCCTGTCACTACTCCAATCAGTCCATCGCCAGTGTCGATATTTATCTACATTCGGCCAGTCACTACTCCAATCAGTCCATCGCCAGTGTCGATATTTATCTACATTCGGCCAGTCACTACTCCAATCAGTCCATCGCCAGTGTCGATATTTATCTACATTCGGCCTGTCACTACTCCAATCAGTCCATCGCCAGTGTCGATATTTATCTACATTCGGCCAGTCACTACTCCAATCAGTCCATCGCCATTGTTGATATTTATCTACATTCGGCCTGTCACTACCTCAATCAGTCCATCGCCATTGTTGATATTTATCTACATTCGGCCAGTCACTACCTCAATCAGTCCATCGCCATTGTTGATATTTATCTACATTCGGCCTGTCACTACCTCAATCAGTCCATCGCCATTGTTGATATTTATCTACATTCGGCCAGTCACTACCTCAATCAGTCCATCGCCATTGTTGATATTTATCTACATTCGGCCAGTCACTACCTCAATCAGTCCATCGCCAGTGTCAATATTTATCTACATTCGGCCTGTCACTACCTCAATCAGTCCATCGCCAGTGTCAATATTTATCTACATTCGGCCTGTCACTACTCCAATCAGTCCATCGCCAGTGTCGATATTTATCTACATTCGGCCTGTCACTACCTCAATCAGTCCATCGCCATTGTTGATATTTATCTACATTCGGCCTGTCACTACTCCAATCAGTCCATCGCCAGTGTCGATATTTATCTACATTCGGCCTGTCACTACCTCAATCAGTCCATCGCCATTGTTGATATTTATCTACATTCGGCCTGTCACTACTCCAATCAGTCCATCGCCAGTGTCGATATTTATCTACATTCGGCCAGTCACTACCTCAATCAGTCCATCGCCATTGTTGATATTTATCTACATTCGGCCTGTCACTACTCCAATCAGTCCATCGCCAGTGTCGATATTTATCTACATTCGGCCAGTCACCACTGCAATCAGTCCATCATCAGTGTTTATATTATAAACTGGTTGATTTGAAAATGAATGTCTGCCGTGATCAGGACACGTGTTTAAACAACAACCATTCATGATGGCTTCCCTTTAACGACTAATTCAGACCTTCTATGAAGTATGATGATTTAGTGACTACCAAGTCATCCTGATGTAACATTGTTTACCTAATGAGACTATACACAAAATGAATCTCGGTAGGAATATGTTATCGCACCCTTTTGATAATAAAATAACAAGAAATACATGTACCATGTCCCTGTGGTTTACAGATTAGGAATAATTAGTTTAACCATTCTGGACACAAAATCGATATTTTGCTGTTTCAGAAGTATGAAAAGGTGATCGGTTTATCGAAGGATTGGTGTGGAGAAGTACCACTAAAATATTGACTCAAAGCACCAGTATTGTATGTAAAGGTACATCTAGATCTTAACCCCACTCCCAACCCCTTCTTCCCTACTCCGTCCAGAACGGTACGGCACCCCAATTTCAACCTCCCCTTCTACAGCACTAATCAACTCAACGTTAACCCCCCCCCCCCCCCCCCCCCCCCATCCCTCTATACCCCTTCTTCCTCATTCCGTCCAGACTTCTACAGCACTAATCATAATCAGCGTTAACACCCCCCAATCGTCCCTCTATACCTAATCATCTCTAACCCGACCTTGTATACTTCTATACAACTGTTGTCTCTGTTCATGTCACATTAGCGGGAACAAGTGGCAGCAGACTCCCAAACAGAAAGTGTTGGACGACAGGGAACTTGGCCAGGACCTGTCAATATAATTAAATTCATCAATTAAATTCATCAAAGAAAATAGCAACATCAACTAAATAGGTTTTTTTAATGATCAGAGATTCATTTAATAGAAACAGCAAATCAATGGGTTTTTCTACTTGAAATGAAATCTTACGTTGTAATGTATCTACATATTTCTACTTAAAGTAGTGACATTACCTATATTCTATCTTCATACCTTATATTCCTGTCTAAATCTTTCTCTCCAGCTGGTAAACTAATTTTTTGACTGCTAATTCTGCACTGTACATCAGCCTTGTACAATTTAATCCTGGTGTATAATACTAATTTTGAGAATTATGTACTCACCTCAGATTTGTATTATATAATCCTGGTGTATTATACAAATTTTGAGAATTATGTACTCACCTCAGATTTGTATTATATAATCCTGGTGTATTATACAAATTTTGAGAATTATGTACTCACCTCAGCCTTGTACAATTTAATCCTGGTGTATTATACTAATTTTGAGAATTATGTACTTACCTCAGCTTTGTATTATATAATCCTGGTGTATTATACTAATTTTGAGAATTATGTACTTACCTCAGCTTTGTACATCTTTATCAGACCAGAGTTGACTTTTTGCCACTCTTTCACTCCACTTATATTCCACAACTGGTTGGAATGTTCAGCAAATGGTCCTGTCTTCACCTGGAACAGAGACCAATTATTATATATATACTGTATATATACCATAGATATACTCTCAACATTACAATATATAGAAGCTATAAATGCAATATTTGTGAAACATGTTTATCACTTTGGATTTGATGAAAGAGTACTAAATGTATGTATGTTTATGGAACATCATCACTATCTGTTCTGATGGAAGAGGGTCAAATGTCAGAATTTAGAAGAAAAAAAATGTCTGTTTTTTTTCTATTTGAATGCAGAACATTAGTATCTTATCACTACTAAAGAGTCGCTCAAAACACCAGTATCTTATAACTACTTCAAATTGTACAATAACACCAGTATCCTATAGCTATCACTACTAAAAAGTGTACAAAAAACACCAGTATCTTATAACTAATCAAAAGTGTACAAAAAACACCAGTATCTTATAACTAATCAAAAGTGTACAAAAAACACCAGTATCTTATAACTAATCAAAAGTGTACAAAAAACACCAGTATCTTATCACTACTAAAAAGTGTACAAAAAACACCAGTATCTCATCACTACTACAAGATGTCCAATGGACCTGTATCATTCACCTACAGCAACTTTGAAGTTGACCTAGGTCATTTCTGCAGAAACTATGCTGATTACCACTTTATTCAAATATCAGAATATGCTAGGTTTATTGATGTCAATAAATTTTTCAGTCTTTCATTCCAGCATGCTATTGGCCTAATATAAGGTTTCTTGTCTATGGAAAAATCATTGTTTAAATGTTTAAGCCTATTTGATCCCTGTGACCTTGAATGTAGGTCAAGGTGTTTCATTTGAATAAACTTGCAATAGATAACCCTTCACCTCAACATGTTACAAGTCCAATAACAAGTTCCTTGGGCTCTTGGTTATTGAGAAGAAGTCATTTGAAGATATTAGCCTATTTGAACTCCTTGACCTCAATTGTAGGTCAAGGTCTTTCCTTTGAGCAGACATGGTGGCCCTTTTTCCATGCATGCTACAGGCCCAATCTCAAGACCCTGGCCTCTTGGTTATTGAGAAAAAATATCAACCCCTGGGCTCTAGGTGACTTTCCAATGTAGCATCCACTAGAGTGTATACGAGTTACCTCCCCTCACACAAACCAGGAAGTAAGTGTAATAATTTACACAGAAATAGTTTGCAATACTTAGGGGGAAAAAAAGGTCAATGTGTAAGATTTTCACTGCTTTTCTATAATTTATTGATCTAAAACAGATGTCTTGAAACATATAAAAGTGTGAATCATATCACTAAATCACAAACAAATACTTCGCGAAAGGAGATAAAATTGTCTAGAGTGTTGTTAGTTTTCTTGGGAAGAAACATTGCGGCCCCATCCTAAACTAATCGGGATTTAAAACACCAGTATCCTATCACTACCATAAAGTGTACAAAAACACCAGTATCCTATCACTACCATAAAGTGTACAAAAAACACCAGTATCCTATCACTACCATAAAGTGTACAAAAACACCAGTATCCTATCACTACCGTAAAGTCTACAAAAAACACCAGTATCCTATATCACTACCATAAAGTGTACAAAAAACACCAGTATCCTATCACTACCATAAAGTGTACAAAAACACCAGTATCCTATCACTACCATAAAGTGTACAAAAAACACCAGTATCCTATCACTACCATAAAGTGTACAAAAACACCAGTATCCTATAACTACCATAAAGTCTACAAAAACACCAGTATTCTATCACTACCATAAAGTGTACAAAAACACCAGTATCCTATCACTACCATAAAGTGTACAAAAACACCAGTATCCTATCACTACCATAAAGTGTACAAAAACACCAGTATCCTATCACTACCATAAAGTGTACAAAAACACCAGTATCCTATCACTACCATAAAGTGTACAAAAACACCAGTATCCTATCACTACCATAAAGTGTACAAAAAACACCAGTATCCTATCACTACCATAAAGTGTACAAAAACACCAGTATCCTATATCACTACCATAAAGTGTACAAAAACACCAGTATCCTATAACTACCATAAAGTCTACAAAAATACCAGTATTCTATCACTACCATAAAGTGTACAAAAACACCAGTATCCTATCACTACCATAAAGTGTACAAAAACACCAGTATCCTATCACTACCATAAAGTGTACAAAAAACACCAGTATCCTATCACTACCATAAAGTGTACAAAAACACCAGTATCCTATCACTACCATAAAGTGTACAAAAAACAGCAGTATCCTATCACTACCATAAAGTGTACAAAAACACCAGTATCCTATATCACTACCATAAAGTGTACAAAAACACCAGTATCCTATCACTACCATAAAGTGTACAAAAAACACCAGTATCCTATCACTACCATAAAGTGTACAAAAACACCAGTATCCTATATCACTACCATAAAGTGTACAAAAACACCAGTATCCTATCACTACCATAAAGTGTACAAAAAACACCAGTATCCTATCACTACCATAAAGTGTACAAAAACACCAGTATCCTATCACTACCATAAAGTGTACAAAAAACACCAGTATCCTATCACTACCATAAAGTGTACAAAAAACACCAGTATCCTATCACTACCGTAAAGTGTACAAAAACACCAGTATCCTATATCACTACTAGAAAGGGCATGAAAAAGTTGGCAAGACATTATATTATAAAGGGGAAGTCAAGTGTATAATTATAAACACAAAATAACAAGAAATGTAATTTATATTAATGGCAACCCGTTAATATACTTACAGAATCAATGTATTTTATACATCCCAAAAACATGTAATCTTTGTCGAAATTCTGATAAATGTCTGGGTTGACAAAGGACTTTGGCAAAATTCTTTTGTGACCTGAAAAATGAAGAAATTAAAATGCGAAACTTTTTTATTTCTGTGATTTAAATACAAAACATATGATATGAATACTTAACATTTGATACACAGGAACTGTCAAAAACACAAAGAACTTCCCCAGATAAATTATTGTAAAGCTTACCCAGTAGCTGTGAACTTCCCAAGATAAATTGTTGTCAATCTTAATGAGTAGCTGTGAACTTCCCCAGATAAATTTTTGTCAAGCTTACCGAGCAGCTGTGAACTTCCCCAGATAAATTTTTGTCAAGCTTACCGAGTAGCTGTGAACTTCCCCAGATAAATGGTTGTCAATCTTACCGAGTAGCTGTGAACTTCCCCAGATAAATTGTTGTCAAGCTTACAGAGTACCTGTGAACTTCCCCAGATAAGTTGTTGTCAATCCTACCGAGTAGCTGTGAACTTCCCCAGATAAATTGTTGTCAAGCTTACAGAGTAGCTGTGAACTTCCCCAGATAAATTGTTGTCAATCTTACAGAGTACCTGTGAACTTCCCCAGATAAGTTGTTGTCAATCTTACCGAGTAGCTGTGAACTTCCCCAGATAAGTTGTTGTCAATCTTACCGAGTAGCTGTGAACTTCCCCAGATAAGTTGTTGTCAATCTTACCGAGTAGCTGTGAACTTCCCCAGATAAATTGTTGTCAATCTTACCGAGTAGTTGTGAACTTACCCAGATAAGTTGTTGTCAATCTTACCGAGTAGCTGTGAACTTCCCGAGATAAGTTGTTGTCAATCTTACCGAGTAGCTGTGAACTTCCCCAGATAAGTTGTTGTCAATCTTACCGAGTAGCTGTGAACTTCCCCAGATAAATTGTTGTCAATCTTACCGAGTAGCTGTGAACTTCCCCAGATAAATGGTATGAATTGATGATCATCCAGACTCCACACTCCTTGACTGCCAGCTGGCTCCATACGGTATATCTGTTGTAACTTCCTGACCAGAACTAAATACCTGTAACAAAGACGATGTACTTCACTGATACAAATGTACCTTGTCATTATAGATAATAAAATCTAATCACTGGTAATTTGTCATTGTACGAATAATTACATGTAATCACTTGTACCTTGTTATTGTACCGATAATTACATGTAATCACTGATACCTTGTCATTGTACCAATAATTACATGTAATCACTGTTACCTTGTCATTGTACCGATAATTACATGTAATCACTTGTACCTTGTTATTGTACCGATAATTACATGTAATCACTGATACCTTGTCATTGTACTGATAATTACATGTAATCACCAATACCTTGTCATTGTACCGATAATTACATGTAATCACGGATACCTTGTCATTGTACTGATAATTACATGTAATCACCAATACCTTGTCATTGTACCGATAACTACATGTAATCTGCCTGGTACCTTGTCATTGTACCAATAATTACATGTAATCACCGATACCTTGTCATTGTACCGATACCTTGTCATTGTACCGATAATTACATGTAATCACCGATACCTTGTCATTGTACCGATAATTACATGTAATCACCGATACCTTGTCATTGTACCGATAATTACATGTAATCACCGATACCTTGTCATTGTACCGATAATTACATGTAATCACCGATACCTTGTCATTGTACCGATAATTACATGTAATCACGGATACCTTGTCATTGTACTGATAATTACATGTAATCACCGATACCTTGTCATTGTACCGATACCTTGTCACCACCGATACCTTGTCATTGTACCGATAATTACCTGTAATCACCGATAACTTGTCATTGTATGATAATTACATGTAATCACGGATACCTTGTCATTGTACTGATAATTACATGTAATCACCAATACCTTGTCATTGTACCGATAACTACATGTAATCTGCCTGGTACCTTGTCATTGTACCGATAATTACATGTAATCACCGATACCTTGTTATTGTACCGATAATTACATGTAATCTGCCTGGTACCATCAGATTAGACATACAACCTGTAGACTGCTACCTCATCTTTAACAATGCATGTGTCCAAACATTCAAACCACCCGGCCACACAGTATTATATTATAATAACTAACATGTCTGATATGAGGCATACCTCTGAAACACCTGGAGGGCAACGGCTACAGCATCCTCTTCTTGTAAAGCTCCAATTTTGAAAAGACAGCAGAGGAAGGCCACAAAAGACAGCTCATGTCCTAGAAGAAAAATATCAACACCTCAAATGGGTAAAATACCATCAATACCAGATATATGAATATATTATTGCTGAAATAACTTACCTATCTTCAGTGGTTAGAAACACATTCACAAAATGACATTTTTGGACAGAAAAATTATTTTGCATTGCAGGCTTGGTTTTGGTTTGTTTTGTTTAACGTCCTATTAACAGCCGGGTAATTTAAGGACGTGCCAGGTTTTGGAGGTGGAGGAAAGCCAGAGTACCCGGAGAAAAACCACCAGCCGACGGTCAGTACCTGGCAACTGCCCCACGTAGGTTTCAAACTCGCAACCCAGAGGTGGAGGGCTAGTGATAAAGTGTCGGGACACCTTAACCACTCGGCCACCGCGACCCCCGCATTGCAAGCACTGACAAGATAAACAGAAATTTCATGTAATCTACCAGGGCAGTAAGGCCCCTTTAGTTAGCCTCTGCTTTCACTTTCACCAAAGATTACTTCTGGAGCACTGTCTATCTAATATTGTTTTTAAACTAACAAATCATATCATAGCAAATCTCGTTAATATTCAATAAAAGCCTCACAGAATCAGATTCTATCTGAGTGTTATTACCTGTTACATGTCCTATCTGAGTGTTATTACCTGTTACATGTCCTATCTGAGTGTTATTACCTGTTACATGTCCTATCTGAGTGTTATTACCTGTTACATGTCCTATCTGAGTGTTATTACCTGTTACAGATTATATCTGAGTGTTATTACCTGTTACAGATTATATCTGAGAGTTATTACCTGTTACATGTCCTATCTGAGTGTTATTACCTATCTGAGTGTTATTACCTGTTACATGTCCTATAGCTATCTGATTGTTATTACCTGTTACATGTCCTATCTGAGTGTTATTACCTGTTACATATCCTATCTGAGTGTTATTAGCTGTTACAGATTATATCTGAGTGTTATTACCTGTTACATGTCCTATCTGATTGTTATTACCTGTTACATGTCCTATCTGAGTGTTATTACCTGTTACATATTATATCTGAGTGTTATTACCTGTTACAGATTATATCTGATTGTTATTACCTGTTACATGTCCTATCTGAGTGTTATTACCTGTTACAGATTATATCTGAGTGTTATTACCTGTTACATGTCCTATCTGAGTGTTATTACCTATTACAGATTATATCTGAGTGTTATTACCTGTTACAGATTATATCTGAGTGTTATTACCTGTTACATGTCCTATCTGAGTGTTATTACCTGTTACATGTCCTATCTGAATGTTATTACCTGTTACAGATTATATCTGAGTGTTATTACCTGTTACAGATTATATCTGAGAGTTATTACCTGTTACAGATTATATCTGAGTGTTATTACCTGTTACATGTCCTATCTGAGTGTTATTACCTGTTACAGATTATATCTGAGTGTTATTACCTGTTACATGTCCTATCTGAGTGTTATTACCTGTTACATGTCCTATCTGAGTGTTATTACCTGTTACAGATTATATCTGAGTGTTATTACCTGTTACATGTCCTATCTGAGTGTTATTACCTGTTACAGATTATATCTGAGTGTTATTACCTGTTACAGATTATATCTGAGTGTTATTACCTGTTACATGTCCTATCTGAGTGTTATTACCTGTTACAGATTATATCTGAGTGTTATTACCTGTTACAGATTATATCTGAGAGTTATTACCTGTTACAGATTATATCTGAGTGTTATTACCTGCAACCTTCTTGATTGTTTTTACCTGCAACCTTGATTGTTTTTACCTGTAACCTGTCTGATTGTTTTTACCTGTAACCTGTCTGATTGTTATTACCTGTTCCGTAATCTATCCGAGTGTCATTGCCTATCCCCTCTTGTAGATATACAGCAATTTCAGGAACAGCTGCATGTAACTTTTCATCTAAAACACCCTTCAACAGTGTCTCACTTTTCTGACAATAGAAATATAAATCAATTAATTATTTAGTGCAACGTTAAAGGGACATCATCAGTGATGGGAGAGTTAGAGGGACATCATCAGTGATGGGAGAGTGAGAGAGACATCATCAGTGATGGGAGAGTTAGAGGGACATCATCAGTGATGGGAGAGTTAGAGGGACATCATCAGTGATGGGAGAGTTAGAGGGACATCATTAGTGATGGGAGAGTGAGAGAAACATCATCAGTGATGGGAGAGTTAGAGGGACATCATCAGTGATGGGAGAGTGAGAGACATCATAAGTGATGGGAGAGTGAGAGACATCATCAGTGATGGGAGAGTGAGAGGGACATCATCAGTGATGGGAGAATTAGAGACATCATCAGTGATGGGAGAGTTAGAGGGACATCATCAGTGATGGGAGAGTTAGAGGGACATCATCAGTGATGGGAGAGTTAGAGGGACATCATCAGTGATGGGAGAATTAGAGACATCATCAGTGATGGGAGAGTGAGAGAGACATCATCAGTGATGGGAGAGTTAGAGGGACATCATCAGTGATGGAAGAGTGAGAGGGACATCATCAGTGATGGGAGAGTGAGAGGGACATCATCAGTGATGGGAGAGTTAGAGGGACATCATCAGTGATGGGAGAGTTAGAGTGACATCATCAGTGATGGGAGAGTGAGAGACATCATCAGTGATATTATCATTGCTGTGATACCTCTTTTGTTTTTACTTTCTTCAAATTACTTACAATGTAGTAAGATACATGTTGTAGCCATACTCATACTTACATCCTTGAGACGGTCATAGAAATCTTTGAATGCCTTGTTACCAAACCGCTGTGGCTGATCTATGGGTGGGATCTCTTCAACCCATTGGCTCATTGTGTCTAGTAGACCTACCAATCGGGTGATGGTCTGAAACACACATGTAGATGTCCGTCTTATTTACACCAAACAGATTTACATTGTCAAGAGTTTTGACCTTTACCCTTAACTGATGACCATTTAAATCAAATAAGAACTTGATGCAGAGATAAATGTTGACAGATTTTTGTCTAGATGTCTCTGATACCAAACAAATATACAGATTGATAATAATACATACCAGTGATTTAGAATAGGTTAATTATTTAATAAGAAACAGGCATTGATTATCTCATATATATCACTGTCTCCAAAAAGGTGTGATAATCTAAATGGCTAATCATGTGTACTTTTATGAGAAGTAATAATAATAATCACCTCTGAAATAGGATAATTGTCTCTGATCTTCTTAGACTTAACAGCTTCACTTATAGCACAGATGAAACCAACCAGATCTCTGTAGGCCTGCAATTAAAAGGTCATTGTGGGTTTAAAAAGATATTTACACAAGTATCTTAATGTTAACACTGTTACACAAGTATCTTAATGTTAACACTGTTACACAAGTATCTTAATGTTAACATTGTTACACAAGTATCTTAATGTTAACACTGTTACACAAGTATATTAATGTTTACACTGTTACACAAGTATCTTAATGTTAACATTGTAAACAAGTATCTTAATGTTAACATTGTTACACAAGTATCTTAATGTTAACATTGTTACACAAGTATCTTAATGTTAACATTGTTACACAAGTATCTTAATGTTAACACTGTTACACAAGTATCTTAATGTTAACACTGTTACACAAGTATCTTAATGTTAACATTGTTACACAAGTATCTTAATGTTAACACTGTTACACAAGTATCTTAATGTTAACATTGTTACACAAGTATCTTAATGTTAACATTGTAAACAAGTATCTTAATGTTAACACTGTTACACAAGTATCTTAATGTTAACACTGTTACACAAGTATCTGAATGTTAACATTGTTACACTAGTATCTTAATGTTAACATTGTTACACAAGTATCTTAATGTTAACACTGTTACACAAGTATCTTAATGTTAACACTGTTACACAAGTATCTTAATGTTAACACTGTTACACAAGTATCTTAATGTTAACACTGTTACACAAGTATCTTAATGTTAACACTGTTACACAAGTATCTTAATGTTAACATTGTTACACAAGTATCTTAATGTTAACATTGTAAACAAGTATCTTAATGTTAACACTGTTACACAAGTATCTTAATGTTAACATTGTTACACAAGTATCTTAATGTTAACATTGTTACACAAGTATCTTAATGTTAACACTGTTACACAAGTATTTTAATGTTAACACTGTTACACAAGTATCTTAATGTTAACACTGTTACACAAGTATCTTAATGTTAACATTGTTACACAAGTATCTTAATGTTAACATTGTAAACAAGTATCTTAATGTTAACACTGTTACACAAGTATCTTAATGTTAACACTGTTACACAAGTATCTTAATGTTAACATTGTTACACAAGTATCTTAATGTTAACATTGTAAACAAGTATCTTAATGTTAACACTGTTACACAAGTATCTGAATGTTAACATTGTTACACTAGTATCTTAATGTTAACATTGTTACACAAGTATCTTAATGTTAACACTGTTACACAAGTATCTTAATGTTAACACTGTTACACAAGTATCTTAATGTTAACACTGTTACACAAGTATCTTAATGTTTACACTGTTACACAAGTATCTTAATGTTAACACTGTTACACAAGTATCTTAATGTTAACACTGTTACACAAGTATCTTAATGTTTACATTGTACACAAGTACCTTAATTGATCCTGATCTTGATTTATAACATAAAAAATTTCAAGATTTACAGTGATTTAAACAATTAATACATCATCAATAATATATTATTATTATATCACCAGAAAATTGAAATAAATGTCCATTAAAACAATATTTTGAAACATATCCACAACATTTTTTCCCCATTTTGGTTTTAAATGTTTTGGCATATATTTCCATTTCTGTTAATTCGGTTAATAATCTTTCATATATATAGATCGTTAAGAAATGATGATGATCGATCATGAAATTGACTGTGATTCCCAACACTAACATATACAGTATAAATATATACCTCTGATTTTTCCCATGCTGGCACATCTGTTGGTAAGCTGATTTTTTTGTTGGGGATCTCAAATGTGTGAGACTTAATGTCAAAATCATCAGTTTGGCTGTCTTCTGGTTTGGTAAGTACTTCCTCTGGATGGATAGAAAGATAGATACAATGTATAATTATGTAGACATACCTCCTTTTGATGGATAGAAAGATAGATTCAATGTATGATATGAAGACATACTTCCTCTTGGTGGATAGAAAGATAGATACAATGTATGATTATGTAGACATACATGTACTTCCTCTTGATGGATAGAAAGATAGATACAATGTATGTTTATGTAGGCATACTTCTTGATAACATAAGAGAATTTTAAGTGTTTTGATAGCTGTGATGTCATGATATAGGCAGTGATGGTCTCAAGTACTTATATTCTATCTACTTTAACTATTACAATTCAAACTGAAGTGCATCAAATGCCTACTATTCATAGTCACAGACATCATATAATTATAGTATATTACACAAAAACACATTTTGAACATATAGCATATTTGGAGAAGAGACGAAACGTTTGGAGAAGAGACGAAATGTATATGTGCATAGTCTACAGTAACTAAAGTCCTGAAAAAGCTCTCACACCTGTTTTCATTTTCCAACAGATATCATGACACTAGCTCAGTATCAGTTCATTTAAATTCCGATTCCTTCGTTTATTTGTTGAAATTAACACCCAATGATCTGTGGTATATAGCTATAGTCAGTGATGAAGCTAATGTGATCTTGACTGGTTACTAGAGTTTATTATGATAAGCACAATGACAGCCGGGACAAAATTCGTTTCTCAGAATCTGGCTTGAATTCTTCCTGGAAATCATCACTGTCGGGCCAAACAAGTTTTTTACATGTCATTTTTTAATTTAATACCACTTTGCTTAATTCCTTTTTATAGATCTCTTAGTCGTTTCCATTCCTCTGCACACTGTTACTTTGCACATTTCTAAAATCTACTCGCCTCAATTAAGTAAAATTAACTTCATATAGCTTTTTACATAATAGATCTGTTGAACTACAGAACTAATATTTATCATCTATCCATCAAATTATCAATTCAATTTTGAACATACAGGTTATGTTAGTTATATTCCACTGCATATTTCAATTCAGATTAACTACAACAGAAAAAAAAGAAGCATGCGAATGTATTCAAACACTTATTTAATTGCAATAACGTGTCAAATATGTACAATAAGTATATAACCTTTATACTGTCAAACTAATGCATGTGTAACTCCCCCTTATTTTTCTATTAACTAACTGTTGATAATGCCCTGCGATTATAATTTCTTCAGCTAGTGTATTACCGACCATCCAATTTGTTCTTGTAGCTGACATGATCATGATTAGGTATCCCATTTTTCATCAAAACCTTTAAACACTCTTTCAAATACTGTTCATGCAATAAAAATCTGTCAGAATATCTGTTTGTACATCAAACCGATCGAGCTAAAGAGAAGATCTCTCTTGCCCAGCGGTATATTGCGGCTAGTATTTACCAGGGTTATAGCATACTCCCCCTCCACTGAAAGAACTCGTCCTTGAGTTTCCAGGAGTAACAACGATGTTTGTGGAGCAAGGCTTGAGTATTTTTCCCGGGTCCCTACATGGGCTAGGTCCCTACATGGGCGCTAATGTAACAGAGCGCATGATTATTAAATTCAATTAATCATGCGCTCTGTTACATTGGCGCCCATATAGGGACTCGGGAATGTAATGATACTCATCGCTGCTTGCGAAAGCATCGCTGTTACCCCTGGAATCTCGAGGACAAGTTCTTTCCTGGAAGGGGAGTATGTAACCCTGGTAAATACTAGTCGCAATATACCGCTTGGCTAGAGAGATCTTCTCTTTAGGTCGATCAGTTGAGCGTAAGACTAGTAAGCCAGAGGTCCTGAGTTTGATCCCTAGCTGAGGCAGTGATTCAAATTAATTTAAGAATGTGCTCTGTTACAATACCATCAAATATTCGGTCACTCTTCTATAGGTACTCATATGGGCTCGGTTTCGGAATTCTGAGTAATATAACATATGGCATCATTTAACAACCACAACACACGATACATTAAGTATTCATATACATTCTGAACCCTTAAAAAAATCGGAGTACCGATGTCATTTGTTACTCAGAATCCCGAAACCGAGGTCCTGTGTACATGTAGGTACTCACTCTAGTCACCCCTGGAGCTAATTTTACAACAAAACAAAAACCAGAGACTTGTATATCAGATATGGTATATACGTCTCTGCAAAAACAAAACAAAAACAATAACAAAAAAAACCCATCATGATAGACCGATACTGCGATACAATGTACAAGGTCTCCGACTCATTTGAGGAATATACAAAAAAAGTCTCTCCACAAACGGCCATGGTTCACTGTAACAGATATATATATATTACGATTTACGATAAACTATGTTACTGACTAACTGATAACAGGTGATTATGTCATTCTCTAAAAATAATTGTAACCTACCTACACTACAGGTATTTACATCCAGAGGAATCCCAATTCTGAAATCAATACTAATTTTTGGTGTGAACTAGTGTGAAATATGTCACACATACATCCACATGTAGTTCAAGATAATGTACCAATAGATAAACTCACCTTCTACATTTTCAACCGGCGGTTTGGTCGATGGACCATCTGCGTCCGCCATTTTCAAATAAAACTTCAAAACGACCACGATTTTGAAAGATACTAATAGTATAAACGAACAACGGAAATGGAACGTATTTATTTATTTATTTATTCACATGTTAGAACATAATTATGTATTTATTCATTTACTTATTTATCTATTTTCATTTATTAAATCATTTTGTTAAACGACAGTTAGGCAAATATACAAGCCCGATACTCTTTTTGAATAAGTGATAGATAACTGAACCAATACCCAAATGAAAATGAAGAATGGTGTCCAGTTATATTACTACCTTAGAATAAAGACGGTCCTGGTGATTTTATATTGTTTTCAGACGAGACTTAACAAAGACGTCCAAGGCATGTATTGACATCCGTCAAGATATATGTTTGAAATATAGCATTTAAAAACTGACGAACCGGTTTGTCCGCATACTTTGGTTGGTTTTTGTTTAACGTCCTATTAACAGCCAGGGTCATTTAAGGACGTGCCAGGTTTCGGAGGTGGAGGAAAGCCGGAGTACCCGGAGAAAAACCACCGGCCTACAGTCAGTACCTGGCAACTGCCCCACGTAGGTTTCGAACTCTCAACCCAGAGGTGGAGGGCTAGTGTTAAAGTGTCGGTACACCTTACCACTCGGCCACCGCGACCCCCTTTGTCCGCATATGTGAAACGAAGGCATTTCCTGTTCGATATGCTCTGATATGATACTCTATCAGTCCTAGTGTATGAGTGGTTTGATTTTAGATATGTCAATTGATTATGATCGAGTAATTTTATGACTTTTAGTGTTTCATAGTGTTAAATAATTATGGCTGGGTATTGGTCACTTTACTTGTAGATTTTATAAGTGCGAATTGTAGTTTACTGTTGATCAATGCGTGACACTTTGATAAATATTGTATCATCATTATGTACGCACATATTCGGCAGAGTAAACAATTTACTGTACATAACGGATGCCTTCAGTATTAATACCAACATTAATTCGATCTCAAAGGACATGGTGACACCAACACCTAGTCAAATTCAATTAATTTCAACATTTTGAAAATCCGATTATATTACTTCGAGAACCAATAAAGGTCACAACAGTGAGGCTGACGTTCAATGAAAACATTTGAAAATATTTATATCACCTATCAATACCTGATATACAAGTCTCTGCCGTGAAACTAGTCATTGATGTTTCACAAACCACAGAGAAGGAAATGATGTTGAGCTGGTATGATGTAAAAAAGGAAATAGTAAAAAAAATATATATATAATAATTAGAAAATGTCGATCTGTATTCGCGGAGAACGTATCAAGTTTTCGTCAGGATCATTATTTTCTTCCCATCGATGCTCCAGTTTCCGGAAAAAATATTCGTCTGTTGGTTTTAATATTACATATGTTTGTTTTGGTGTGATGGTAATCCAGGAACTAAAAATCAAACGTCTTGTACAGGTAATTTTTATTCGTAATGCGATGGTCATCTATAGCTAGACATTACCCTTATATAACTTCGATTGCATGTGCAGTGCATGTTTTGAATGCATTGCGTAACAATTCAAATATATGTCATGATTACATGTAGCTAGGACAGAACAGTGCCTGCCACGTACGTTGTTACCGAATACCATAACCTTAAAACGTGTACATGCATACACAGGTATATATTTATATATGTTATCATTAATTCAATACCGCCTCGGTCACTCACTGTGTCCCGATAGAGCACGAAAAACAACCTGTGTGCAAGTAATGGGTATCGATAGGAGGAGAGGTAGGCATCGCTTCTACAGTAAGGACCTTAGCTTTTAATACTTCTACCCTCTCCTCCGCGATTTAATGGTGACGAGTGTACATGGAGAAATAATCACCGTGTTTCCTGGTGATAGACCAATTATGCCGATCGATCACCGGGGTTAAATCATCAAAGATCGCGGTGACCAAGCGTGCCGCGGTGAACCTCCGCGATCGAGACACTGAGGATCACAGAGGATCACAGAGGATCAGCAGGACTCGTCGGTGCTGACTCATGCGATAAAATTTACCTGTAATATGAATCGGTATGGAGTAATTACATGTATATAACTGACACCCATCAACGCTATGATCGATGTGACCAGAGACGTACGGTATAACCATTTGCCATTGGTTTTAATTGTTTCCATCTCTTATAAATGCCGTAGAATTAAACATCAGTTTTACTTAGCTTGAAAATATGATATATTTTTTTTATTTGTCACTATAGTCGTAGTCTAGAGGGGACATAGATAATGTGTAGTATATTTAGATATATAAAGAACTGTAAACATTCCGCTGTGTGTCGATGACAGGTAAAAGAAAGTAGATTTGATGGAAGTTATTTCTTGAGTAGTAGATCTAAGAATCACTGTGTGATGATCATTTATCATTTCAAACAACTTAAATCCAAGTAAGGATATAATTTGCATACATTCCTGGTGTAGGGCCAGAACGCACTAGCCTACTATATGAAAACATTGAATGTTCCGTCACCGTTTGGTGTCGCTAAGATATAAGGTGTAAATACAATAAAACCGGTGTGAAACCGTACGTATCTTACCAATATGGATAAATGAGATATTTATTTATCCCAGATCACCCATTTAGTCCCACCTAGGTGTTTTATTCCGTCAGTATAGACCCTTGCTTTACGCTAGTCAAAATTTCACGCTGTTGACCTGCCATTTTGTAAGTGACAGTACGACGCAACAACCCGAATCGGAACGCAATGGACCGAAAAGACCACATATAATTTATTGTGTTTTTCTTCTAACGTAGTTTGAATCAAGAAAACTAAGCTTATTATTTCACAAAACCTGTTATATTAAATTCAAAAATTCATAATTTCTTAATTATAAGCGGTAAAATCTATAGAAATAAAAGTTGTATCATCGCACATGGATTAGGTAATTAGGCCGACCGCGACCTACAATGTATAGTTAGCAACATGGCGTCGAATCCAGAATGAAATATTGACTAGCGTAAAGCGAGGGTCTATAAGGACTGAATAAAACACCTAGATGGGACTAAATGGGTATACTGGGGTAAATAAATATCTCATTTATCCATATATGTAAGTGTTATGTCATTCCCGATTTTATTGTATTAGGACCAAAATCTTAGCGACATGCCACATGTCAGCTGTCGGAGAATTCCACGTTTTCATATCGTAGTGTGCCAGAGGAGGCTAATAGAAACTCTGGCTAATTCCATATATGAAACTGATCAAAAGTGGGAATAACACTAATTATGTGTAATGATACTGGTTGCATAGTCAAAAACCTGCAATATATCGTATCTTAGGGCATCCATATAATATGGGTGTTAAATGTACCGGCTGTTTCATGTCTTCACATTAATATCATGTCACTGAGTATTTTTTGTTTTACTCTAGCCTATTTTATGGTTACTGTTTCTATCAAAAATGTGATTTCAATGATTTTTATAAAATCATAATACTTGTACATTTTATTACGTAGCGTCTTATAGAATACAACACGTTTTCATTTTGTGATGAATCAACATGATAGCCGTCATTGGTGGATAGTATCCATCTTGGCTGTCTGTCAATCAAACGCAATAGAAATGGGTACCTGGCCGTACACGAATTTCATCGGTTGGATTGACAAGTCACCTTATACAAAGCAGATGACACTGAAGTTCGTCACACCTCAGTGAGCATTGTTGCTGTCAATCAAACGCCGCGGAAATGCTTTGCGCGTATTTCATTGGTTGATAAGAATGATTTACAAGTCATTCTCCGTGCACAGGTAAGATTTACAAGACAGTTACGAAATGTCTTGTTATTACTATGTATCAATCTTTTACAGATAAATATATTTGCAAATAAATGATAACTATTCTTTTAAAGTTTTGCTATCAGAAAGTTAGTTTTATCACGTTTATGACCATAACGAGTTAAATACATGTATATCAATCCATAATTTTACCATCGATCATTGGAATCGTGGAAGTTATTTAATTCATGTTTCGGTGTTTGTCTTGTTGAGTACGGCAATAAGATGCATGTTAAAAGCACACGATTTGTAAATGATCTCCATTTCGATAGTGATACTTCACGTATACGAAAGTCAGTACATGGTATTACATCAACAGTTTCTTTGGTATTTTTGATAATAAACATATTTATTTAACATTATTTAAGAAGACAGTACGGTGGTTTTTAGAAGATAAAAAACATATTTGCTGATTTTTTCATGTGATAACAATAAAATTTCAACGTATATTTTTTTTCTGAAGCGTATGATTTAAATATTAAGCTGTTAAAGCATTTCTCTATTTTATAATCCATGTGACACAATCAAATGTTTTTTCCAAAGACTATATTGCTAGAGATCATATATATTTATGAATATATATGAATTATATAAATTGTATTTGACATGTATTTTGAAAGTTCATTGCATTATCTAAAACATTTTCTAATAAAATATTTAACATAAAATGTGTTTGTTTTTAGTCATACATGTATATAAAACTTTAGTCATTTCAGTATATATCACAAGTGGTACATGTACAGAGTTAAAGTTCTTGGTGTTCAAATGCTGACGTGGTGAAACTCGGTGTTAAAGTGTACCAAGAACAAAAAAACGATATTCAAACATGGTATTTTTTGTAAAAACCAAAGAATGATGTCGCGAACCACATCAAAATCGGTTGGCCGAGTGCCGAGATAAAATCTATGCATTATATTCTATACAAAACCCGCTTCAAGTCATGAAGAACACTTAATTCAGAAAGTAATATATTATAATCATCATTATCTACAATAGACTAAATCTCTCACGTATGAATACCAGTGTTGGAGCCTGCAACAAACTTCTATGTACATGTATAACCTAGGCTCATGCCCGTTGTGAATGCCGAGCTACGAAACGGTGAGGTATTCATACGTGCACGAATCCAAGTTGGTATAGCGATGCATACCGACATAAAATCATGAAGTCTGAATGTGATTCATGGGGGGAAAAAAACATTTAAATTGCAACTTTTGGGACAAATTTGAATTTTGCCGGGAAACATTTTTCCAAGTTCTATTTCTCCGCAATTATTGATGACTTGTCCTTGAAACATCACACACAACGTGATTGAAAAAGACCATTTTGAATGAAATTTGTAATTTTTGATGTTTTGATTATTTGAACCCATTGACCTTGAATGAAGGTCAAGGGTCAAAGATAAGCATACATTTTTATTGTCAACTATATGTAAAAAAATATCAAGTATATCTGTAAATAGATAAAGAAGCAGAAACATTTCCAGAGCAATTTTGAGATTTTTCAATTCCGGCGGGAAAAACTTCGGTTTATTCATCGGAAGACCAAAAAAATGTATATTCCATCTCAGTGGATCATGCTCTTTCACATGCGATGATTACTCAATTTGAGACTGTGTTTTTGTTTACCTAATTTTGACTCAATAGCGAGGTCTTTACCTTGACACAGGATTCTCTGATAATATTCGACAGAGAAAAGTTAACACTGACTATGCATGAACGTCATGAAGAACTTAGCGTGCACGGAATATGGGGTCGCTCAAAAACATTATCAAAGTTCTATCTATAGTTGTGTGATATTGACCTTTAAATCCACGATCACGAAAATATCAAGGACATCATCGGTTCAATATCTCTATTATGTGCTAAAGTTATATATGAGCTAAAGTTTTAACAAGATTGGTGTAAATAAGAATGATAATAAGAACAACAAAACAAAACAAAAACAAAAAACATAACGAAAACGATACGGATTTCCATCCGAAATGGAAATCTAAATAATTGCGACTATGAATAGTACCGAAAGGTTTTCCTTCTAGCAAAGTAAAGTTTTCGGAACACCTCTGTTCCTCCTTTTCATTAACGGCCTTTCCGAATATGTACTTCCCAATGGTCGTCTCTTTCCCGATGAATCTATCTTTTGTAGACCCGTCAATACAGCAAAAGACAAATTAATTGTCATAAGGACATCAAAACAATGTCACTCCATCTCTACTACTCACTCCACCAACAATCCAGGTTGTCCCAAACACCCCGTACCTGTCCAATGACCTGTCTTGGGACTCGCATGTTGTGCATTTTTGCCATGGCGCATAGAACTCAAGGATTCTTAGGCTGTAACCTGTTCTGGTGGACCAGGCAGGTCAAAGCCATCGCTTACTCTGCCCTGGCCTGGTCAGACCCCTACTGGAATTCGGCTCCGCCTAGGACCCATACTGTGCAGACTACTTTCGTTGGAAAACTCCATGATTTTCTCGACAACGGTTGATCATGACTCCCTCATCAGATCACTGCAGAGTTCTAGGAGGGAGGCCTGGTTTGTCAGCTTCAATAAGATCACTGCAGAGTTCTAGGAGGGAGGCCTGGTTTGTCAGCTTCAATAAGATCACATACGATCTCATATTTCATAGTCATTGTCATAGGCCGACTTCAGGATCCGGGGGATCACTCCAGGGTCAATTACCCAATAGATTGTATATTGGGTATATTGATAGACTAGGAGAGTGTCTGTGATCCAGATAGAGTAATGGCTCCAATCTTGGAAATCCGTAATAATCATGATAATGAGAAGAAGCCCTTGAATGTCAAATCACATGGACCATATCAACACCGTGGGAAGGCCTGGAGAAGAAGGGATGTTACAATCTAGAAATAGAAAATTAACAGTTAGGTAATTGACATCACCACCCTTATCATACAACATGTAGGTATACATGTGTGCTGTCTGTATGTATACATGTGTGCTGTCTGTATGTATACATGTGTGCTGTCTGTATGTATACATGTGCGCTGTCTGTATGTACATGTATACATGTGTGCTGTCTGTATGTATACATGTGCGCTGTCTGTATGTACATGTATACATGTGCGCTGTCTGTATGTACATGTATACATGTGTGCTGTCTGTATGTATACATGTGTGCTGTCTGTATGTATACATGTGTGCTGTCTGTATGTATACATGTGTGCTGTCTCTGCTGGTTGCGTTAAACGTTGTAAGTAAAGATCAAAGTAAGCGGCTGATGTTGAATAGTCTGTAGTTTTCAAATTCTGCTGGATTTATCCGATAAACATGGCCAATGGAGTTATTGTTATTCATTTTGAAGGACTTTATAATGTCTCTTTTACCTGTTCCGATCTTCAATTATCAGTCGGCCGTGAGAGGGACACAGTTCCCTCCCCATTGGTATGCTAGTCGTCTGTTGGAAGATCTTGGTAACCCGGAACTCAATTAATCTCAAGATTTCATCCTTAGCGTATTTTCTCTGGGTCCGTTGGTTAACGAGATATGCTCAAGCATAGGTCATACCGTATAGCGGGAAATTTTAGCGGGGCTTTAATTTGGCGATTTGGCGGGTCCGTATAAAGATCGCCAAAATTTAACCCGTCAAATTTTAACACCGCCAAATAAAAAGACGCGAAAATTTCAATTTCCCAAATAGTTTCCTTTCTGACCGCCATTTACCTTTGATAACTCAAGAGAGTAACGACTTGTGCGTAACGTTGGTTGTTGCCTGGCAACTTTCGGCCAAAATGCCGATAGGTACATGTAATACGAATAGTTAGTGAACAACTACTCACGATATATGTATAGCAATACAAGTATGACATATATCGCATCATAATTATTTTTTGTGAAAACAAAGCCATCTACCCATACCATTCAATGAACTGATGTTAACACTTTACCTGTAGTCTCATTGTTTAACTTACCTGTATACATATACACATCATACAATAGATTACCATGGCAATATCTTACGGTTGATTAAATTCTCTTTGTCTGTTGCTTGTACACATACTCATATGTATGTTTTCGTCTGAATTTTTTTGGTAATACATGTAGTTTCCGGTTTCGAGACAGAGGATCGATAATACACAACACACTTAATCAACATGAATTGAATGTATGGACATAACATAATTAGATTCTATCTCTATATATCAGTAGGTAATATATATGCTCAACGTCAAATTAAAACCCTAGATTTAAGGGAAATCGCTAAATTTTAACTCGCCAAAATTTAACTTTCAGTTTTCATGACCAAATCGCCAAATTTTATGACCGCTAAAATTTCCCGCTATACGGTAGTATAGCACATGTATGGACTTCTATAACGCAATACGCCTCTCTTGGAAAAGACCCTCAAAAGAGAACGAAGGTGTTTGGAATGGTGGGGGCGGGTGATAGTATAAAGAGTGGGAAAATCAAAGGTTTTGAATGGAGATGTGTTTAGGAGCACATGTTTAAGATTTACTAAAATTTTCTTCAAAGTCTACATTTCATTAAAAACGAGCAGTAAGGATGGTAATGAGAAGTTTGGCCAAAGACTTGGTTGAGCAACTTCATAAGGAAATTATGAAATGCCAATAAAAGGATAAAACAAACCCGATTGGGAAACAAAACTTCTATAAAAAAAACAAGATATTTAATTAGGCTAAGCGAGGTGTAATAACCATTGTAGTGACTTTTATATTTGTTAAAATTGTGTGACAATACATCGTATACATATCTAATAGGAAAACAGCAATATAGCATTTAATGAACTACATTATATGTACACACATTAGATACATGTACACATCCGGACCGAATTGGAGGGTCCAGAGTGGCCATCTTGTTACAATCGTGGTCATAAATCGGAGAATTGCTCAACTCAACGTTATGAACATCAGAGATCAGAACGTGACCAAATGTGACAGCAATCGTGATGATCGTAAGAGAACTGAAGTGCACGTGATGGAAGGCTTGGGTATCGTAAGAGAACTGAAGTGCACGTGATGGAAGGCGTGGGGATCGTAAGAGAACTGAAGTGCACGTGATGGAAGGCGTGGGGATCGTAAGAGAACTGAAGTGCACGTGATGGAAGGCGTGGGGATCGTAAGAGAACTGAAGTACACGTGATGGAAGGCATGGGGATCGTAAGAGAACAGAAGTACACGTGATGGAAGGCGTGGGGATCGTAAGAGAACTGAAGTGCACGTGATGGAAGGCTTGTGTATCGTAAGAGAACTGAAGTGCACGTGATGAAAGGCTTGTGTATCGTAAGAGAACTGAAGTGCACGTGATGGAAGGCTTGTGTATCGTAAGAGAACTGAAGTACACGTGATGGAAGGCTTGTGTATCGTAAGGGAACTGAAGTGCACGTGATGGGAAGCCTATAGGGGCGTAAGAAAACTGAAGTCGCGACAGATGTTGATCAGTATCATATTGGCTTCGTACCAAACGCAACCGGTAGAAGCAGAACGTATTGAGATCATAGGAAAGCGTAGAAAAATTATATATCCTGCAATAAATCGTCGAGTTCCGGGATCCACGCTTTGTGGAAACTGTAAACATGCGGCTCTTTTATTATATATGGTGATGAAATGAGCAGTGCTGTTTATAACACCTCATTTCAACCATTAAACCGCTTAGGAGTCATGTCGACCGGTCAGATTTTGTTGTCCTTTTATTTGTTTCACCTAATTCCCTAGTTTTGCCTTCGACATTTCAAATTAATGATATAATTATACGTGCTGGAATCTTTGTAAACAGTTCGTCACCCCTAAAGATTTCAATACTGCATATGTGATGTTATATAAAAAAATCTGATTTATCTGGTAAAGTAACCACCACGCACTTGTCGTTATCAGGGAATGCGAGGTCACGTAGCTGGTTGAATGAGTCCGTCGGGTATTCAGCTGAACAAGGCCGCTGTTGTCGCCATACTGGTCGTGTGCGGAGGACTGGCCCTGTTTTACCGCTTCTACTGGCATACAACATCACCTTCATTGGATAAAAAAATGGAACCAAAGGGCTGGTTCACCACGATGAAGGCGGTCCCCGACCAAATCAAAGAGGCAGCAAAGAAGGCCGTGGTGGAGAAGAAAATAATCGACTTGACATTTGATGGCCAGGTAAAGTGGGCTGATTAACCATATAGACTATAGGTATACAGCTAAGGTATACATTTACCTCCCTAAGCTCAATAAAACAAAAAGCTAGGAGACAAAAAAAGTGGAAATATGTAGCTCACTTAGGTCTATAGAAACTAGGAGATGTAGATGAGGTATATAAATAACTAAGGTCAATAGAATCTAGGAGATATAGCTGAGGTATATAAATAACTCACTAAGGTCAATAGAAACTAGGAGATATAGCTGAGGTATATAAATAACTCATCAAGGTTAATAGAAACTAGGAGATATAGCTGAGGTATATAAATAGCTCACTTAGGTCAATAGAAACTAGGAGATATAGCTGAGGTATATAAATAACTCATTAAGGTTAATAGAAACTAGGAGATATAGCTGAAGTATATAAATAACTCACTAAGGTCAATATAAACTAGGAGATATAGCTGAAGTATATAAATAGCTCACTAAGGTTAATAGAAACTAGGAGATATGGCTGAAGTATATAAATAACTCATTAAGGTCAATAGAAACTAGGAGATATAGCTGAAGTATATAAATAACTCACTTAGGTCAATAGTAACATAGAGATATAGCTGAAGTATATAAATAACTCACTAAGGTCAATATAAACTAGGAGATATAGCTGAAGTATATAAATAACTCATTAAGGTCAATAGAAACTAGGAGATATGGCTGAAGTATATAAATAACTCACTAAGGTCAATATAAACTAGGAGATATAGCTGAAGTATATAAATAACTCACTAAGGTTAATAGAAACTAGGAGATATGGCTGAAGTATATAAATAACTCATTAAGGTTAATAGAAACAAGGAGATATAGCTGAAGTATATAAATAACTCATTAAGGTTGATAAAATCTAGGAGATATAGCTGAGGTATATAAATAACTCATTAAGGCCAACAGAAACTAGGAGATATAGCTGAAGTATATAAATAACTCATTAAGGTTAATAGAAACAAGGAGATATAGCTGAGGTATATAAATAACTCATTAAGGTCAATAGAAACTAGGAGATAAAGCTGAGGTATATATTTAACTCACTAAGGTCAATAGGAACTAGGAGATATAGCTGAGGTATATAAATAACTCATTAAGGTCAATATAAACTAGGAGATATAGCTGAGGTATATAAATAAGTCATTAAGGTCAATATAAACTAGGATATATAGCTGAAGTATATAAATAGCTCACTAAGGTTAATAGAAACTAGGAGATATGGCTGAAGTATATAAATAACTCATTAAGGTCAATAGAAACTAGGAGATATAGCTGAGGTATATAAATAACTCACTTAGGTCAATAGTAACATGGAGATATAGCTGAAGTATATAAATAACTCACTAAGGTCAATATAAACTAGGAGATATAGCTGAAGTATATAAATAACTCACTAAGGTCAATAGAAACTAGGAGATATGGCTGAAGTATATAAATAACTCACTAAGGTCAATATAAACTAGGAGATATAGCTGAGGTATAAACTAGGAGATATAGCTGAGGTATAAACTAGGAGATATAGCTGAGGTATATAAATAACTCATTAAGGTCAATAGAAACTAGGAGATATAGCTGAAGTATATAAATAACTCATTCAGGTCAATAGAAACTAGGAGATATAGCTGAGGTATATAAATAGCTCATTAAGGTTAATAGAAACTAGGAGATATAGCTGAGGTATATAAATAACTCATTCAGGTCAATAGAATCTAGGAGATATAGCTGATGTATAAAAATAACTCACTAAGGTCAATAGAAACTAGGAGATATGGCTGAAGTATATAAATAACTCACTAAGGTCAATATAAACTAGGAGATATAGCTGAAGTATATAAATAACTCACTAAGGTTAATAGAAACTAGGAGATATGGCTGAAGTATATAAATAACTCATTAAGGTTAATAGAAACAAGGAGATATAGCTGAAGTATATAAATAACTCATTAAGGTTGATAAAATCTAGGAGATATAGCTGAGGTATATAAATAACTCATTAAGGCCAACAGAAACTAGGAGATATAGCTGAAGTATATAAATAACTCATTAAGGTTAATAGAAACAAGGAGATATAGCTGAGGTATATAAATAACTCATTAAGGTCAATAGAAACTAGGAGATATAGCTGAGGTATAAACTAGGAGATATAGCTGAGGTATAAACTAGGAGATATAGCTGAGGTATATAAATAACTCATTAAGGTCAATAGAAACTAGGAGATATAGCTGAAGTATATAAATAACTCATTCAGGTCAATAGAAACTAGGAGATATAGCTGAGGTATATAAATAGCTCATTAAGGTTAATAGAAACTAGGAGATATAGCTGAGGTCTATAAATAACTCATTCAGGTCAATAGAATCTAGGAGATATAGCTGATGTATAAAAATAACTGACTTAGGTCAATAGAAACTAGGAGATATAGCTGGGGTATATAAATAACTCATTAAGGGCAATATAAACTAGGAGATATAGCTGAGGTATATAAATAACTAAGGTTAATAGAAGCAAGGAGATATAGCTGAAGTATATAAATAAGAAACTAGGAGATATAGCTAGAGTATATAAATAATATATACATGTATATAAATAACTCATTAAGGTTAATAGAAACTAGGAGATATAGCTGAGGTATATAAATAACTCATTAAGGTTAATAGAAACTAGGAGATATAGCTGAAGTATATAAATAACTCATTAAGGTTAATAGAAACAAGGAGATATAGCTGAGGTATATAAATAACTCATTAAGGTCAATAGAAACTAGGAGATAAAGCTGAGGTATATATTTAACTCACTAAGGTCAATAGGAACTAGGAGATATAGCTGAGGTATATAAATAACTCATTAAGGTCAATATAAACTAGGAGATATAGCTGAGGTATATAAATAAGTCATTAAGGTCAATATAAACTAGGATATATAGCTGAAGTATATAAATAGCTCACTAAGGTTAATAGAAACTAGGAGATATGGCTGAAGTATATAAATAACTCATTAAGGTCAATAGAAACTAGGAGATATAGCTGAGGTATATAAATAACTCACTTAGGTCAATAGTAACATGGAGATATAGCTGAAGTATATAAATAACTCACTAAGGTCAATATAAACTAGGAGATATAGCTGAAGTATATAAATAACTCACTAAGGTCAATAGAAACTAGGAGATATGGCTGAAGTATATAAATAACTCACTAAGGTCAATATAAACTAGGAGATATAGCTGAGGTATAAACTAGGAGATATAGCTGAGGTATAAACTAGGAGATATAGCTGAGGTATATAAATAACTCATTAAGGTCAATAGAAACTAGGAGATATAGCTGAAGTATATAAATAACTCATTCAGGTCAATAGAAACTAGGAGATATAGCTGAGGTATATAAATAGCTCATTACGGTTAATAGAAACTAGGAGATATAGCTGAGGTATATAAATAACTCATTCAGGTCAATAGAATCTAGGAGATATAGCTGATGTATAAAAATAACTCACTAAGGTCAATAGAAACTAGGAGATATGGCTGAAGTATATAAATAACTCACTAAGGTTAATAGAAACTAGGAGATATGGCTGAAGTATATAAATAACTCATTAAGGTTAATAGAAACAAGGAGATATAGCTGAAGTATATAAATAACTCATTAAGGTTGATAAAATCTAGGAGATATAGCTGAGGTATATAAATAACTCATTAAGGCCAACAGAAACTAGGAGATATAGCTGAAGTATATAAATAACTCATTAAGGTTAATAGAAACAAGGAGATATAGCTGAGGTATATAAATAACTCATTAAGGTCAATAGAAACTAGGAGATATAGCTGAGGTATAAACTAGGAGATATAGCTGAGGTATAAACTAGGAGATATAGCTGAGGTATATAAATAACTCATTAAGGTCAATAGAAACTAGGAGATATAGCTGAAGTATATAAATAACTCATTCAGGTCAATAGAAACTAGGAGATATAGCTGAGGTATATAAATAGCTCATTAAGGTTAATAGAAACTAGGAGATATAGCTGAGGTCTATAAATAACTCATTCAGGTCAATAGAATCTAGGAGATATAGCTGATGTATAAAAATAACTGACTTAGGTCAATAGAAAACTAGGAGATATAGCTGGGGTATATAAATAACTCATTAAGGGCAATATAAACTAGGAGATATAGCTGAGGTATATAAATAACTAAGGTTAATAGAAGCAAGGAGATATAGCTGAAGTATATAAATAAGAAACTAGGAGATATAGCTAGAGTATATAAATAATATATACATGTATATAAATAACTCATTAAGGTTAATAGAAACTAGGAGATATAGCTGAGGTATATAAATAACTCATTAAGGTTAATAGAAACTAGGAGATATAGCTGAAGTATATAAATAACTCATTAAGGTTAATAGAAACTAGGAGATATAGCTGAGGTATATAAATAACTCATTAAGGTCAATAGAAACTAGGAGATAAAGCTGAGGTATATATTTAACTCACTAAGGTCAATAGGAACTAGGAGATATAGCTGAGGTATATAAATAACTCATTAAGGTCAATATAAACTAGGAGATATAGCTGAGGTATATAAATAAGTCATTAAGGTCAATATAAACTAGGATATATAGCTGAAGTATATAAATAGCTCACTAAGGTTAATAGAAACTAGGAGATATGGCTGAAGTATATAAATAACTCATTAAGGTCAATAGAAACTAGGAGATATAGCTGAGGTATATAAATAACTCACTTAGGTCAATAGTAACATGGAGATATAGCTGAAGTATATAAATAACTCACTAAGGTCAATATAAACTAGGAGATATAGCTGAAGTATATAAATAACTCACTAAGGTCAATAGAAACTAGGAGATATAGCTGAAGTATATAAATAACTCACTAAGGTCAATATAAACTAGGAGATATAGCTGAGGTATAAACTAGGAGATATAGCTGAGGTATAAACTAGGAGATATAGCTGAGGTATATAAATAACTCATTAAGGTCAATAGAAACTAGGAGATATAGCTGAAGTATATAAATAACTCATTCAGGTCAATAGAAACTAGGAGATATAGCTGAGGTATATAAATAGCTCATTACGGTTAATAGAAACTAGGAGATATAGCTGAGGTATATAAATAACTCATTCAGGTCAATAGAATCTAGGAGATATAGCTGATGTATAAAAATAACTCACTAAGGTCAATAGAAACTAGGAGATATGGCTGAAGTATATAAATAACTCACTAAGGTTAATAGAAACTAGGAGATATGGCTGAAGTATATAAATAACTCATTAAGGTTAATAGAAACAAGGAGATATAGCTGAAGTATATAAATAACTCATTAAGGTTGATAAAATCTAGGAGATATAGCTGAGGTATATAAATAACTCATTAAGGCCAACAGAAACTAGGAGATATAGCTGAAGTATATAAATAACTCATTAAGGTTAATAGAAACAAGGAGATATAGCTGAGGTATATAAATAACTCATTAAGGTCAATAGAAACTAGGAGATATAGCTGAGGTATAAACTAGGAGATATAGCTGAGGTATAAACTAGGAGATATAGCTGAGGTATATAAATAACTCATTAAGGTCAATAGAAACTAGGAGATATAGCTGAAGTATATAAATAACTCATTCAGGTCAATAGAAACTAGGAGATATAGCTGAGGTATATAAATAGCTCATTAAGGTTAATAGAAACTAGGAGATATAGCTGAGGTATATAAATAACTCATTCAGGTCAATAGAATCTAGGAGATATAGCTGATGTATAAAAATAACTGACTTAGGTCAATAGAAACTAGGAGATATAGCTGGGGTATATAAATAACTCATTAAGGGCAATATAAACTAGGAGATATAGCTGAGGTATATAAATAACTAAGGTTAATAGAAGCAAGGAGATATAGCTGAAGTATATAAATAAGAAACTAGGAGATATAGCTAGAGTATATAAATAATATATACATGTATATAAATAACTCATTAAGGTTAATAGAAACTAGGAGATATAGCTGAGGTATATAAATAACTCATTAAGGTTAATAGAAACTAGGAGATATAGCTGAAGTATATAAATAACTCATTAAGGTTAATAGAAAGTAGGAGATATAGCTGAGGTATATAAATAGCTCACTAAGGTCAATAGAAACTAGGAGATATAGCTGAGGTATATAAATAACTCACTAAGGTCAATAGAAACTAGGAGATATAGCTAGAGTATATAAATAACTCATTAAGGTTGATAGAATCTAGGAGATATAGCTGAGGTATATAAATAACTCATTAAGGTCAATAGAAACTAGGAGATATAGCTGAGGTATATATTTAACTCACTAAGGTCAATAGGAACTAGGAGATATAGCTGAGGTATATAAATAACTCACTAAGGTCAATATAAACTAGGAGATATAGCTGAAGTATATAAATAGCTCACTAAGGTTAATAGAAACTAGGAGATATGGCTGAAGTATATAAATAACTCATTAAGGTCAATAGAAACTAGGAGATATAGCTGAGGTATATAAATAACTCATTAAGGGCAATATAAACTAGGAGATATAGCTGAGGTATATAAATAACTAAGGTTAATAGAAGCAAGGAGATATAGCTGAAGTATATAAATAAGAAACTAGGAGATATAGCTAGAGTATATAAATAATATATACATGTATATAAATAACTCATTAAGGTTAATAGAAACTAGGAGATATAGCTGAGGTATATAAATAACTCATTAAGGTTAATAGAAACTAGGAGATATAGCTGAAGTATATAAATAACTCATTAAGGTTAATAGAAACAAGGAGATATAGCTGAGGTATATAAATAACTCATTAAGGTCAATAGAAACTAGGAGATAAAGCTGAGGTATATATTTAACTCACTAAGGTCAATAGGAACTAGGAGATATAGCTGAGGTATATAAATAACTCATTAAGGTCAATATAAACTAGGAGATATAGCTGAGGTATATAAATAAGTCATTAAGGTCAATATAAACTAGGATATATAGCTGAAGTATATAAATAGCTCACTAAGGTTAATAGAAACTAGGAGATATGGCTGAAGTATATAAATAACTCATTAAGGTCAATAGAAACTAGGAGATATAGCTGAGGTATATAAATAACTCACTTAGGTCAATAGTAACATGGAGATATAGCTGAAGTATATAAATAACTCACTAAGGTCAATATAAACTAGGAGATATAGCTGAAGTATATAAATAACTCACTAAGGTCAATAGAAACTAGGAGATATGGCTGAAGTATATAAATAACTCACTAAGGTCAATATAAACTAGGAGATATAGCTGAGGTATAAACTAGGAGATATAGCTGAGGTATAAACTAGGAGATATAGCTGAGGTATATAAATAACTCATTAAGGTCAATAGAAACTAGGAGATATAGCTGAAGTATATAAATAACTCATTCAGGTCAATAGAAACTAGGAGATATAGCTGAGGTATATAAATAGCTCATTACGGTTAATAGAAACTAGGAGATATAGCTGAGGTATATAAATAACTCATTCAGGTCAATAGAATCTAGGAGATATAGCTGATGTATAAAAATAACTCACTAAGGTCAATAGAAACTAGGAGATATGGCTGAAGTATATAAATAACTCACTAAGGTTAATAGAAACTAGGAGATATGGCTGAAGTATATAAATAACTCATTAAGGTTAATAGAAACAAGGAGATATAGCTGAAGTATATAAATAACTCATTAAGGTTGATAAAATCTAGGAGATATAGCTGAGGTATATAAATAACTCATTAAGGCCAACAGAAACTAGGAGATATAGCTGAAGTATATAAATAACTCATTAAGGTTAATAGAAACAAGGAGATATAGCTGAGGTATATAAATAACTCATTAAGGTCAATAGAAACTAGGAGATATAGCTGAGGTATAAACTAGGAGATATAGCTGAGGTATAAACTAGGAGATATAGCTGAGGTATATAAATAACTCATTAAGGTCAATAGAAACTAGGAGATATAGCTGAAGTATATAAATAACTCATTCAGGTCAATAGAAACTAGGAGATATAGCTGAGGTATATAAATAGCTCATTAAGGTTAATAGAAACTAGGAGATATAGCTGAGGTCTATAAATAACTCATTCAGGTCAATAGAATCTAGGAGATATAGCTGATGTATAAAAATAACTGACTTAGGTCAATAGAAACTAGGAGATATAGCTGGGGTATATAAATAACTCATTAAGGGCAATATAAACTAGGAGATATAGCTGAGGTATATAAATAACTAAGGTTAATAGAAGCAAGGAGATATAGCTGAAGTATATAAATAAGAAACTAGGAGATATAGCTAGAGTATATAAATAATATATACATGTATATAAATAACTCATTAAGGTTAATAGAAACTAGGAGATATAGCTGAGGTATATAAATAACTCATTAAGGTTAATAGAAACTAGGAGATATAGCTGAAGTATATAAATAACTCATTAAGGTTAATAGAAACAAGGAGATATAGCTGAGGTATATAAATAACTCATTAAGGTCAATAGAAACTAGGAGATAAAGCTGAGGTATATATTTAACTCACTAAGGTCAATAGGAACTAGGAGATATAGCTGAGGTATATAAATAACTCATTAAGGTCAATATAAACTAGGAGATATAGCTGAGGTATATAAATAAGTCATTAAGGTCAATATAAACTAGGATATATAGCTGAAGTATATAAATAGCTCACTAAGGTTAATAGAAACTAGGAGATATGGCTGAAGTATATAAATAACTCATTAAGGTCAATAGAAACTAGGAGATATAGCTGAGGTATATAAATAACTCACTTAGGTCAATAGTAACATGGAGATATAGCTGAAGTATATAAATAACTCACTAAGGTCAATATAAACTAGGAGATATAGCTGAAGTATATAAATAACTCACTAAGGTCAATAGAAACTAGGAGATATGGCTGAAGTATATAAATAACTCACTAAGGTCAATATAAACTAGGAGATATAGCTGAGGTATAAACTAGGAGATATAGCTGAGGTATATAAATAACTCATTAAGGTCAATAGAAACTAGGAGATATAGCTGAAGTATATAAATAACTCATTCAGGTCAATAGAAACTAGGAGATATAGCTGAGGTATATAATAGCTCATTACGGTTAATAGAAACTAGGAGATATAGCTGAGGTATATAAATAACTCATTCAGGTCAATAGAATCTAGGAGATATAGCTGATGTATAAAAATAACTCACTAAGGTCAATAGAAACTAGGAGATATGGCTGAAGTATATAAATAACTCACTAAGGTTAATAGAAACTAGGAGATATGGCTGAAGTATATAAATAACTCATTAAGGTTAATAGAAACAAGGAGATATAGCTGAAGTATATAAATAACTCATTAAGGTTGATAAAATCTAGGAGATATAGCTGAGGTATATAATAACTCATTAAGGCCAACAGAAACTAGGAGATATAGCTGAAGTATATAAATAACTCATTAAGGTTAATAGAAACAAGGAGATATAGCTGAGGTATATAAAAACTCATAAGGTCAATAGAAACTAGAGATATAGCTGAGGTATATAAATACAGGTAATAGAAACTAGGAGATATAGCTGAGGTAATAAATAACTCATTAAGGTCAATAGAAACTAGGAGATATAGCTGAGTATATAAATAACTCATTCAGGTCATGAACTAGGAGATATAGCTGAGGTATATAAATACTCATTAAGGTTAATAGAAACAGGAGATATAGCTGAGGATATAATAACTCAAGTCAATAGAACTAGGAGATATAGCTGAGTATAAAATAACTGACTAGTCAATAGAAACAGGAGATATAGCTGAGGGATATAAATAACTCATAAGGTAATATAAACTAGAGATATGCTGAGGAATATATAATAAAGCGATTAAGTAAATATAAGACTAGGAGATATAGCTGAGATATTTTATAAATAACTCTAAGTAATAGAATAGGAGATATGCTGAGTATATAATCTCATAAGGTCAATATAAACTAGGAGATATAGCTGAAGTATATAAATAGCTCACTAAGGTTAATAGAAACTAGGAGATATGGCTGAAGTATATAAATAACTCATTAAGGTCAATAGAAACTAGGAGATATAGCTGAGGTATATAAATAACTCACTTAGGTCAATAGAAACATGGAGATATAGCTGAAGTATACAAATAACTCACTAAGGTCAATATAAACTAGGAGATATGGCTGAAGTATATATAAATAACTCACTTAGGTCAATAGTAACATGGAGATATAGCTGAAGTATATAAATAACTCACTAAGGTCAATATAAACTAGGAGATATAGCTGAAGTATATAAATAACTCACTAAGGTCAATAGAAACTAGGAGATATAGCTGAAGTATATAAATAGCTCACTAAGGTCAATAGAAACTAGGAGATATAGCTGAGGTATATAAATAACTCACTAAGGTCAATAGAAACTAGGAGATATAGCTAGAGTATATAAATAACTCATTAAGGTTGATAGAATCTAGGAGATATAGCTGAGGTATATAAATAACTCATTAAGGTCAATAGAAACTAGGAGATATAGCTGAGGTATATATTTAACTCACTAAGGTCAATAAGAACTAGGAGATATAGCTGAGGTATATAAATAACTCACTAAGGTCAATATAAACTAGGAGATATAGCTGAAGTATATAAATAGCTCACTAAGGTTAATAGAAACTAGGAGATATGGCTGAAGTATATAAATAACTCATTAAGGTCAATAGAAACTAGGAGATATAGCTGAGGTATATAAATAACTCACTTAGGTCAATAGAAACATGGAGATATAGCTGAAGTATATAAATAACTCACTAAGGTCAATATAAACTAGGAGATATGGCTGAAGTATATATAAATAACTCATTAAGGTTAATAGAAACAAGGAGATATAGCTGAAGTATATAAATAACCCATTAAGGTTGATAAAATCAAGGTGATATAGCTGAAGTATATAAATAACTCATTAAGGTTGATAAAATCTAGGAGATATAGCTGAGGTATATAAATAACTCATTAAGGTCAATAGAAACTAGGAGATAAAGCTGAGGTATATATTTAACTCACTAAGGTCAATAGGAACTAGGAGATATAGCTGATGTATATAAATAAGTCATTAAGGTCAATAGAAACTAGGAGATAAAGCTGAGGTATATATTTAACTCACTAAGGTCAATAGGAACTAGGAGATATAGCTGAAGTATATAAATAACTCATTAAGGTCAATAGAAACTAGGAGATAAAGCTGAGGTATATATTTAACTCACTAAGGTCAATAGGAACTAGGAGATATAGCTGAGGTATATAAATAACTCATTAAGGTCAATATAAACTAGGAGATATAGCTGAGGTATATAAATAAGTCATTAAGGTCAATATAAACTAGGATATATAGCTGAAGTATATAAATAGCTCACTAAGGTTAATAGAAACTAGGAGATATGGCTGAAGTATATAAATAACTCATTAAGGTCAATAGAAACTAGGAGATATAGCTGAGGTATATAAATAACTCACTTAGGTCAATAGTAACATGGAGATATAGCTGAAGTATATAAATAACTCACTAAGGTCAATATAAACTAGGAGATATAGCTGAAGTATATAAATAACTCACTAAGGTCAATAGAAACTAGGAGATATGGCTGAAGTATATAAATAACTCACTAAGGTCAATATAAACTAGGAGATATAGCTGAAGTATATAAATAACTCACTAAGGTTAATAGAAACTAGGAGATATGGCTGAAGTATATAAATAACTCATTAAGGTTAATAGAAACTAGGTGATATAGCTGAGGTATATAAATAACTCATTAAGGTTGATAAAATCTAGGAGATATAGCTGAGGTATATACATAACTCATTAAGGTCAATAGAAACTAGGAGATATAGCTGAAGTATATATAAATAACTCATTAAGGTTAATAGAAACAAGGAGATATAGCTGAAGTATATAAATAACTCATTAAGGTTGATAAAATCTAGGAGATATAGCTGAGGTATATAAATAACTCATTAAGGTCAATAGAAACTAGGAGATATAGCTGAGGTATAAACTAGGAGATATAGCTGAGGTATAAACTAGGAGATATAGCTGAGGTATAAACTAGGAGATATAGCTGAGGTATAAACTAGGAGATATAGCTGAGGTATATAAATAACTCATTAAGGTTAATAGAAACTAGGAGATATAGCTGTGGTAAACTCACTAAGGTTAATAGAGTCTAGGAGATATATAGCTGGGTTACCTGTTGATATCATCATCGATTTCAGTATAGATAATGTGAAAAACCTTAACGTTTCTAGTCCCTAAACCTTTGTCCAGGATACTATAAGCTGGGGTTGCCCTGCATTTTTTGCGAATACAAACTTTATTTATTAAGTCTTAGGGGACATTGATTTGTGAAATTTCTTTATCCTTACCACTGATTGGAATTGAAGTTTATTTGACGTAAAGCATCCCTTGGTGGCGGGGATTCAAACTTGAACAAATGGTGGGGCTGACCCCAAGGGGCAGCACAAATGGGGACAAATAACAACTTTCTCTCTTGAACTTTGCCCTAGATATCGCTTGACTAGAATCTTTTCGAGGTAGGAGAATTTAACCCTGTACAAATGGTGGGGTTAAACCATCAGTGGCCTGAGGGGCGGAGTCCAATAGGGGAAATAGGTTTTGATTTGAACATATTTTATTTGTCAAAACACAAATGGGATTAGACACAAGTATAAAACTTATAATCCGTCTTTTCCCGTATAACATAAATGATGAAATGAATATACATGACCGAAAATAATAAAGACAATTGATGATGATGTGAACATGTCAAAAATAGCTATAAGATAAAATGTGCCATATACATATGGCATATTATGAAGTCACTGTACCCGCATGTCTGGATTGAATATAAGTTCATTTACAATATAAAGCTATGGAGATACATATATTTCTCCTATATATATTAAGTGCATTTAGCTAAATTGCTTGCTCTAATAGAATGTTCAACTCATTGTTATTAAGAGCAACAATAGTGAATGCTGCACAAAAACACGAAACGTGCTGCATGTATTGCAAATAAACTTCAATTATCAGAGTAAATGACTATATTACTGATTAACATATTCATATGTATACATGTATGCAATTCCAGATAATATAAATATACCAACAGATTATTAGCTTCGATAGACTATTGAAATACATTGCATTTAACAGAAGGAAAATAGTTTTTGCACTTGTGCTGTAATAACTAATAACTTTAGCAGTAAATAACATATTAAAAACAACCCAATCATTAGTTTGCATCCTGATAACCAATTGACAGAGTACACCTCAGACCGCTAGACACTTCCAGAAACTCACTACACAAATATCACCGCACCATGAATGTCTGTTCTTTCTTTCTGTATCACATCACAGATCCTGTCTCCTGTAATTCCGAAATAGGTAAGATACAAAAAACAAAAAAGATCATTTATCGTCGCATACTTTGAAAGTGTTTCAAACTCTTAAAAAAGTTACCCTTTTCTGTCATAGTTGCAGGACTCATCTGAAGCAAATTCTTTCATGAAATCCTAATTCGTTTGTACAAATGACATAATTTTGTCGAAAACTAGCATGGGGCATCCTCTTATGAAGAGGAACTCGATGTTTTCTCATGATCACTAAATTATCCTGGTGAGCGATACAGGCCATCTGGGACTCTTGTTTTTTGACAACAAGAGTAAGACTCTTATATTAACAATGAAATATAATTAAAAAAAGTATAAACAAGCTAAATAACATTTATGCTTATATAATTATATATATATATTCAACTAACATGGACCTCTTGTTGGGAGTGAGACGAACCCTCTCACTGTACCCAAATCCCTGCACTTTTTTACTTCTTTTGAAGAGCATGTGCAACGATCCTTCCATTGGCCGTAATCGTCATTTTTTTTGACGGAGGCTGAACAACGAAAGAAGAAGAATGGTTAGCCCGTTGCCTGCCGGAGTGTCTTCGGCAGTATGCCTCGATAACCATGGGGTAGCACTATAAACTCGGCAACAGTTCGAGCTATCACAAGAAGACAAGCATACCACAGCCTCCCAAACCACACACATCTAGCTTTCTGTAATTACCTTTGGCAGAACAGCCAATCAGTTAAATACAATCATGACACAAAATACAATATGGCGTACGTTAATACAGAGAGCGAGAGAGATATAAATAATATTATTTAATATTTTAGCAATGATTCTTGATCGAGCTTGGACAAGAATTGGCGTGTTTAAATTAAGTGAATGGCCCTGAAACATTCAACAATGATTCCTTCTCTGTAGAAAATGTCGTTAACCACTTGTTACACTATATGGTTATGGGGTTTTGAGAAAATCAGCCGTGCTATGGAGGTATTTTTAGTGTCTTGTTTTCAAGTAATATTATTATAATTATACAAAAGTTTGGTTGGTTTTTGTTTAACGTCCTATTAACAGCCAGGGTCATTTAAGGACGTGCCAGGTTTTGGAGGTGGAGGAAAACCGGAGTACCCGGAGAAAAACCACCGCCTACGGTCAGTACCTGGCAACTGTCCCACGTAGGTTTCGAACTCGCAACCCAGAGGTGGAGGGCTAGTGTTAAAGTGTCGGGACACCTTAACTACTTGGCCACCGCGGCCCCCTTATACAAAAGGACTTCCGGTGTATCCATACACATAATTTGTGCTTATGTTGAATTAACTCTATATAAGGAAGTAATATAATGACTACACTGATATGTTAGGGTACGATGGTCTGGTGTTATTTATATTTTAGCTTCATTGTTTTAATGGAATTTGGCTTTGTGTACTGTATTTAAGTCCGTGGCTTCATTTTACCATTTTATTTCTTGGGCATCCTAACTTGAAATGCTACTTATTTTAATAGCGGCATAATTCATTGCAGGAGATGAAAATCTGTACACGAGAACCTCTGCTAAAGGAGAAATCACGTGGCGACGTTCTGCTGTTACACGGCCAGATGTTTACGTCTGAGACCTGGGAAAAAAGCTGTCCTAGCCTACAGTTTCTGGGGGCCGCGGGGTATCGGGCAGTGGCAGTAGATCTTCCAAGTCAGTACTTATCATCCGCCCTACTGTTTCTTTTTAGGAGGAAAACAATGAGACAATAGATATCTGTCCAATTGAAATTACGTAGCATGTTGAAATTGAAACAGAAAACTGACATCTATAAAATTAAAGTTTACGTAGCTTGTAATTATAACAGAATACTGACACCTGTCAACTAAACCTTACTTAGCCTGTTATAAAAATGTCATCTACAAACAAGAATGTTAATAGACTGGAACTTCATTTATATGCTAGCAATTCTTGTCAATGTTTTAAACATTGTAGCAGACATTTTAATCGCTTACTAATGTTGTTTTTCATTATTGACTTTATATAGACTATGGTGAGAGTTCCAAAATTGAGCTGACCGATGAGAAGAGGGGGCCATTTATTGGTGCTCTAATCACAGCACTGAAGCTGACGAAGCCGGTTATAATAAGCCCGTCTATGAGCGGAAGCTTTTCTCTGCCCTTCTTGTTTGACGAGCCTGACACAACCCCTCTCAGGGCCCGGGGATTTGTACCAGTGGCACCGGTACAGACAGACAAATATACGTCACAACTAAGTATATCAAAGGTAAGGATAAACTACAAACACACATTAGGTGTATGGAAAGGTCGTCTTTAGTTAAGGATTAAACTGTCTTTTTTGGTGTCTATGGTCGATATACAATGTAGATGCCAGAGCTTTGCAAACAAACGTCATATTGTGCGCTATATGACACGTTTGTTTGCAAAGCTCTGTCTTCTATATCGACCATAGACACCAAAAAAGACAGTTTAATGCTTATATTTACATTATCAACATATTTTGTTTTGGTTATTTTTGAAAATTAGAATTGAGTTAGCATAACAAATGCCAATATTCAGCGACTTCGTCAATGGGATTCGACAAATGGAACAGCCTATTTTTTTCAAAATTCATTTGTCTCGTGCAGATTGGCAAACAAAAAAGTGCATTGAATTCTTTTTATTATTTGTGTAACAATATCGTATAAAATTTCTTTTTGATACTTTTTAATTAACATAAAAAACGACGTAGTCCTAAGTTTTTTTTCATAGAGCCATATGATTGTTTACGTTAGTTACAAGTGGTTTCGGTGGTTGAATCGCGCGGCATGGATCGATGTCACGTTTTCGGTGTCAATTATGCTCACATAGACTGCAAATCTTTTCACTTAGTTTATATCTTGCCTTTGCCACCAAAATGTAAATATTATATGGGGAAGGTCATTAGGTGTATGGAAAGGTCGTATTTAGTATATGTATAAATATACACAAAATATGGCACCGTTCTCATCACTTCATCGACCAAATGCTGTACCAAAATGGGTTGCATTGAAAACAAACTAGTACAATTGGATTCGGATCATATACTTTCCACCCTGAACGCAACCATTTGTTGTTGTTTAGGTGTCTCCCTTTATATCACTTTGTCGTTGTTTAGGTGTCTCCCTCTATATCACGGGGCCGCGGTGGCCAAGTGGTTAAGGTGTCCCGACACTTTATCACTAGCCCTCCACCTCTGGGTTGAGAGTTCGAAACCTACGTGGGACAGTTGCCAGGTACTGACCGTAGGCCGGTGGTTTTTCTCCGGGTACTCCGGCTTTCCTCTACCTCCAAAACCTTGCACGTCCTTAAATGACCCTGGCTGTTAATAGGACGTTAAACAAACACAAACCAAACAAACCAAATCCCTCTATATCACTTTGTCGTTGTTTAGGTTTCTCCCTCTATATTACTTTGTTGTTGTTGTTGTTTAGGTGTCTCCCTCTATATCACTTTATTGTTGTCGTTTAGGTGTCTCCCTCTAACTCACTTTGTTGTTGTTGTTGTTTAGGTGTCTCCCTCTATATCACTTTGTTGTTGTTTAGGTGTCTCCCTTATATCACTTTGTTGTTGTTGTTTAGGTGTCTCCCTCTGTATCATTTTGTCGTTGTTTAGGTGTCTCCCTCTATATTACTTTGTCGTTGTTTAGGTGTCTCCCTCTATATCACTTTGTCGTTGTTTAGGTATCTCCCTCTATATCACTTTGTTGTTTAGGTGTCTCCCTCTATATCACTTTGTTGTTGTTGTTTAGGTGCATCCCTCTATATCACTTTGTTGTTGTTGTTTAGGTGTCTCCCTCTATATCACTTTGTTGTTGTTGTTTAGGTGTCTCCCTCTATATCACTTTGTTGTCGTTGTTTCGGTATCTCCCTCTATATCACTTTGTTGTTTAGGTGTCTCCCTCTATATCACTTTGTTGTTGTTGTTTAGGTGTCTCCCTCTATATCATTTTGTTGTCGTTATTTAGGTATCTCCCTCTATATCACTTTGTTGTTTAGGTGTCTCCCCTATATCACTTTGTTGTTGTTGTTTAGGTATCTCCCTCTATATCACTTTGTTGTCGTTGTTTAGGTATCTCCCTCTATGTCACTTTGTTGCTTAGGTATCTCCCTCTTTATCACTTTGTTGTTGTTTAGATGTCTCCCTCTGTATCATTTTGTTGTTGTTGTTTAGGTGTCTCCCTCTATATCATTTTGTTGTTGTTTAGGTGTCTCTGTCTACATCACTTAAGCGGTGTTTAGGTGTCCCCCACTATATCACTTTGTTGTTTAGGTGTCTCCCTCTATATCACTTTGTTGTTGTTTAGGTGTCTCCCTCTATATCATTTTGTTGTTGTTGTTTATATGTCTCCCTCTATATCACTTTGTTGTTGTTGTTTAGGTGTCTCCCTCTATATCACTTTGTTGTTGTTGTTTAGGTGTCTCCCTCTATATCACTTTATTGTTGTTTATTTGTCTCCCTCTATATCACTTCATCGTTGTTTATGTGTCTCCCTCTATATCACTTTGTTGTTTATGTGTCTCCCTCTATATCACTTTGTTGTTGTTTAGGTGTCTCCCTCTTTAACACTTTGTTGTTGTTTAGGTGTCTCCCTCTATATCACTTTGTTGTTGTTTAGGTGTCTCCCTCTATATCACTTTGTTGTTTAAGTGTCTCCCTCTATATCACTTTGTTGTTGTTTAGGTGTCTCTGTCTACATCACTTTAGTGTTGTTTAGGTGTCTCCCTCTATATTACTTTGTTGTTTAGGTGTCTCCCTTTATATCATTTTGTTGTTTAGGTGTCTCCCCTATATCATTTTGTTGTTGTTTAGGTGTCTCCCTCTGTATCACTTTGTTGTTGTTTAGATGTCTCCCTCTATATCACTTTGTTTTTTAGGTGTCTCCCTCTATATCACTTTGTTGTTGTTTAGGTGTCTCCCTCTATATAACTTTGTTGTTGTTTAGGTGTCTCCCTCTATATAACTTTGTTGTTGTTTAGGTGTCTCCCTCTATATTACTTTGTTGTTGTTTAGGTGTCTCCCTCTATATCACTTTGTTGTTGTTGTTTAGGTGTCTCCCTCTATATCACTTTGTTGTTGTTGTTTAGGTGTCTCCCTCTATATCATTTTGTTGTCGTTATTTAGGTATCTCCCTCTATATCACTTTGTTGTTTAGGTGTCTCCCCTATATCACTTTGTTGTTGTTGTTTAGGTATCTCCCTCTATATCACTTTGTTGTCGTTGTTTAGGTATCTCCCTCTATGTCACTTTGTTGCTTAGGTATCTCCCTCTTTATCACTTTGTTGTTGTTTAGATGTCTCCCTCTATATCATTTTGTTGTTGTTGTTTAGGTGTCTCCCTCTATATCATTTTGTTGTTGTTTAGGTGTCTCTGTCTACATCACTTAAGTGGTGTTTAGGTGTCCCCCACTATATCACTTTGTTGTTTAGGTGTCTCCCTCTATATCACTTTGTTGTTGTTTAGGTGTCTCCCTCTATATCATTTTGTTGTTGTTGTTTATATGTCTCCCTCTATATCACTTTGTTGTTGTTGTTTAGGTGTCTCCCTCTATATCACTTTGTTGTTGTTGTTTAGGTGTCTCCCTCTATATCACTTTATTGTTGTTTATTTGTCTCCCTCTATATCACTTCATCGTTGTTTATGTGTCTCCCTCTATATCACTTTGTTGTTTATGTGTCTCCCTCTATATCACTTTGTTGTTGTTTAGGTGTCTCCCTCTTTAACACTTTGTTGTTGTTTAGGTGTCTCCCTCTATATCACTTTGTTGTTGTTTAGGTGTCTCCCTCTATATCACTTTGTTGTTTAAGTGTCTCCCTCTATATCACTTTGTTGTTGTTTAGGTGTCTCTGTCTACATCACTTTAGTGTTGTTTAGGTGTCTCCCTCTATATTACTTTGTTGTTTAGGTGTCTCCCTTTATATCATTTTGTTGTTTAGGTGTCTCCCCTATATCATTTTGTTGTTGTTTAGGTGTCTCCCCTATATCATTTTGTTGTTGTTTAGGTGTCTCCCTCTGTATCACTTTGTTTTTTAGGTGTCTCCCTCTATATCACTTTGTTGTTGTTTAGGTGTCTCCCTCTATATAACTTTGTTGTTGTTTAGGTGTCTCCCTCTATATAACTTTGTTGTTGTTTAGGTGTCTCCCTCTATATTACTTTGTTGTTGTTTAGGTGTCTCCCTCTATATCATTTTGTTGTTGTTGTTTATATGTCTCCCTCTAAATCACTTTGTTGTTGTTTAGGTGTCTCCCTCTATATCACTTTGTTGTTGTTGTTTAGGTGTCTCCCTCTATGTCACTTTGTTGCTTAGGTATCTCCCTCTATATCACTTTGTTGTTGTTGTTTAGGTGTCTCCCTGTATATCATTTTGTTGTTGTTTAGGTGTCTCTGTCTACATCACTTAAGCGGTGTTTAGGTGTCCCCCACTATATCACTTTGCTGTTTAGGTGTCTCCCTCTATATCACTTTGTTGTTGTTTAGGTGTCTCCCTCTATATCACTTTGTTGTTTAAGTGTCTCCCTCTATATCACTTTGTTGTTGTTTAGGTGTCTCTGTCTACATCAACTTAGTGTTGTTTAGGTGTCTCCCTCTATATTACTTTGTTGTTTAGGTGTCTCCCTTTATATCATTTTGTTGTTTAGGTGTCTCCCCTATATCATTTTGTTGTTGTTTAGGTGTCTCCCTCTGTATCACTTTGTTGTTGTTTAGATGTCTCCCTCTATATCACTTTGTTGTTTAGGTGTCTCCCTCTATATCACTTTGTTGTTGTTTAGGTGTCTCCCTCTATATCATTTTGTTGTTGTTGTTTATATGTCTCCCTCTATATCACTTTGTTGTTGTTGTTTAGGTGTCTCCCTCTATATCACTTTGTTGTTGTTATTTAGGTGTCTCCCTCTATATCACTTTGTTGTTGTTGTTTAGGTGTCTCCCCCTATATTACTTTGTTGTTGTTTCGGTGTCACCCCCTATATCATTTTGTTGCTGTTGTTTAGGTGTCTCCCCCTTTATCACTTTGTTGCTGTCGTTTAGGTGTCTCCCCTATATCACTTTGTTGTTGTTGTTGTTTAGGTGTCTTCCTCTGTATACTATCAAGCCTTGTGGCTCCTTGTTAAGCAGTTGTTTTTAATTCATACATAACCTTAATTCCTCGTAAATTTCAATCTAATCCTAATCGTGAGGAATTTAAACAATTACCTCGTCTTATTGATCATTTCATTTGGTGTTATCTGTTGTGTTTTTCGAGGGGATCTTCCACACACTACCTGATACCTACTAAACTATTGTCATATATGTGTTTTTAAAACTCCAGCCTTTGGTTAATGTATTTTCAGCTCCATTACAATATCTTTTCAGATTCCTACGGCCATAGTGACGGGGGACAAAGACAAAACAATCGGACCCTCGGCACGGAGGAGACTGGCAGCCCTGGCCAACTCTTATGATTTTCTTTTGAAGGATGCCAAGCATCCCGCCTATCTAGACGACCCCGATAAGTGGCATGCTATTCTTTTCACATTTCTGAACACAGTGTTCAATTAAATGGCGATCACGTGATCCGACCTTAATGTTCAGCACTACATTCACGTTGGGTGGCATTATGACATCACGTGATATAAACCAAGCATTGTGATGGGACCAAATCATTGAACTAAAGTCAACGAAAACAAGTGATCCTTAACAAATCCTTAACAATTATCATAGACATAAATTATGTGATATAACACAAACATTGTTACCATTAGGTTAGTGATCCAAAATAGATCTTGTGGTCATTTGACCAAATAATCCAAAACAATTTTGCGGTCATGAGACCACGTGATCTAAACCAAATCTTACGGTCATGAGATCACGTGATCCAAAAAAAATACTGTGGTCATGAAATCATGGGATCTTAACAAAGTCGTTAACAGTGTTTAAGTCAGCGAGAAAGTACACAGAAAAAGTGTTGGATCGAGTAGAGGTTTTGAAATGACAGTGACATTTTGTTATTTAATAATTGATCGACTCAATATTAAACTTGATGTCAGTGCCATGCGGATATCACATTAACTTTATTGTATCACGTGAGATGTTTAAACAAATGTGGTACAACTGACAGGAGGGAGGGTAGAGTTTATAGTATATAGTGGTATATCGGTGACTTGTATGGGACAGGAGGGAGGATAGGGTTTATAGTATATAGTGGTATATCGGTGACATTGTATGGGACAGGAGGGAGGGTAGGGTTTATAGTATATAGTGGTATATCGGTGACATTGTATGGGACAGGAGGGAGGATACGGTTTATAGTATATAGTGGTATATCGGTGACATTGTATGGGATATTTATAACTGACAGGAGGGAGGGTAGGGTTTATAATACATAGTGGTATATCGGTGACATTGTATGGGACAGGAGGGAGGGTAGGGTTTATAGTATATAGTGGTATATCGGTGACATTGTATGGGACAGGAGGGAGGGTAGGGTTTATAGTATATAGTGGTATATCGGTGACATTGTATGGGATATTTATAACTGACAGGAGGGAGGATAGGGTTTATAGTATATAGTGGTATATCGGTGACATTGTATGGGATATTTATAACTGATAGGAGGGAGGGTAGGGTTTATAGTATATCGTGGTATATCGGTGACATTGTATGGGATATTTATATGTATGGTATTAAATGTTTTAACGATAAAATATACTTATGATTCCTCAGTGCCTTGTAGCTGTCGGACAGCTCAGTGATAGAAGATGATTTATTATCAAACTAATCGGCATTTTTCTGGATACCAAGAATACTCCCAGTAGGTACGTCATCAGTAAATATCTGTAACTAAAAACATCGGATACAAATTATAAAACAAGTAACACGAAATAATTATAGATAATGATAGGAAACAAAACAAGTAACACGCAATAATTATAGATAATGATAGGAAATATAATAAGTAACACGCAATAATTATATATAATGATAGGAAACAAAACAAGTAACACGAAATAATTATAGATAATGATAGGAAATATAACAAGTAACACGAAATAATTATAGATAATGATAGGAAACAAAACAAGTAACACGAAATAATTATAGATAATGATAGGAAACAAAACAAGTAACACGCAATAATTATAGATAATGATAGGAAATATAATAAGTAACACGCAATAATTATAGATATTGATAGGAAATATAACAAGTAACACGCAATAATTATAGATATTGATAGGAAATATAACAAGTAACACGCAATAATTATAGATATTGATAGGAAATATAACAAGTAATACGCAATAATTATAGATAATGGTAGGATACAAAACAAGTAACACGAAATAATTATAGGTACGAGAAACAAATTCAGTAATAATGTAATAGAACATCATACGAGAGTCCGACAGGCTTTAGGGAATGGAAACGTCTCGTACCAGTTACAAAACAAGTAACGGGTAATGTAGATTGTCATACCAGAGTCCGACAGGCTTTAGGGAACGGGAACGTCTCGTACCAGTTACAAAACAAGTAACGGGTAATGTAGATTGTCATACGAGAGTCCGACAGGCTTTAGGGAACGGAAACGTCTCGTACCAGTTACAAAACAAGTAACGGGTAATGTAGATTGTCGTACGATAGGCTTCAGTAGGGAATTAATGGGTAACTTGTTTATCCCGATATATTGGAGGTTCTTTAATTCATGCCTGTGTCCAAACTCTATCATGATGTATATCTTCACATCGTACCAAAAACAGCTGGTTACTCTGAAAACAATAGATTAGAATGCACTTTAACTTGTTTGCTAAATGGTGTGTATATAAAATAACATAAAAGAATTGCATATATATATTAGCTAATTAACAAGAATCTATGTAGTGTTGTAATGGTGAGTGTTTAAAACACATAACAAGACTCTCCATAATGAAATGTTGTCCTTAGAATATAAAATCTGATTTAGTTAAAGACTATCTCACAAAGAATTATCGACATCGTGTTTTACTTTCACCATCACATAATATACAAATGTACTGGACAGACTCACCATGATATAATATACAAATGTACTGGACAGACTCACCATCATATAATATACAAATGTACTGGACAGACTCACCATCATATAATATACAAATGTACTGGACAGTGAGACTCACCATCACATAATATACAAATGTACTGGACAGACTCACCATAATATAATATACAAATGTACTGGACAGACTCACCAACATATAATATACAAATGTACTGGACAGCGAGACTCACCATCATATAATATACAAATGTACTGGACAGTGAGACTCACCATCATATAATATACAAATGTACTGGACAGACTCACCATCACATAATATACAAATGTACTGGACAGCAAGACTCACCATAATATAATATACAAATGTACTGGACAGTGAGACTCACCATCACATAATATACAAATGTACTGGACAGTGAGACTCACCAACATATAATATACAAATGTACTGGACTGTGAGACTCACCATCACATAATATACAAATGTACTGGACAGTGAGACTCACCATCACATAATATACAAATGTACTGGACAGTGAGACTCACCAACATATAATATACAAATGTACTGGACAGTGAGACTCACCATCACATAATATACAAATGTACTGGACAATGAGACTCACCATCACATAATATACAAATGTACTGGACAGACTCACCATCATATAATATACAAATGTACTGGACAGACTCACCATCATATAATATACAAATGTACTGGACAGACTCACCATCATATAATATACAAATGTACTGGACAGTGAGACTCACCATCATATAATATACAAATGTACTGGACAGTGAGACTCACCATCATATAATATACAAATGTACTGGACAGTGAGACTCACCATAATATAATATACAAATGTACTGGACAGACTCACCATCATATAATATACAAATGTACTGGACAGTGAGACTCACCATCATATAATATACAAATGTACTGGACAGTGAGACTCACCATCATATAATATACAAATGTACTGGACAGACTCACCATAATATAATATACAAATGTACTGGACAGTGAGACTCACCATCATATAATATACAAATGTACTGGACAGTGAGACTCACCATCATATAATATACAAATGTACTGGACAGACTCACCATAATATAATATACAAATGTACTGGACAGACTCACCATAATATAATATACAAATGTAATAGACAGTGAGACTCACCATCATATAATATACAAATGTACTGGACAGGCTCACCATCATATAATATACAAATGTACTGGACAGACTCACCATCATATAATATACAAATGTACTGGACAGTGAGACTCACCATCATATAATATACAAATGTACTGGACAGTGAGACTCACCATCATATAATATACAAATGTACTACACAGTGAGACTCACCATCATATAATATACAAATGTACTGGACAGACTCACCATCATATAATATACAAATGTACTGGACAGACTCACCATCATATAATATACAAATGTACTACACAGTGAGACTCACCATCATATAATATACAAATGTACTGGACAGACGCACCATCATATAATATACAAATGTACTGGACAGACTCACCATCATATAATGTACAAATGTACTGGACAGTGAGACTCACCATCATATAATATACAAATGTACTGGACAGTGAGACTCACCATCATATAATATACAAATGTACTGGACAGTGAGACTCACCATCATATAATATACAAATGTACTGGACAGACGCACCATCATATAATGTACAAATGTACTGGACAGTGAGACTCACCATCATATAATATACAAATGTACTAGACAGACTCACCATCATATAATATACAAATGTACTGGACAGACTCATTCATCATATAATATACAAATGTACTGGACAGTGAGACTCACCATCACATAATATACAAATGTACTGGACAGTGAGACTCACCATCATATAATATACAAATGTACTGGACAGACTCACCATCAAATAATATACAAATGTACTGGACAGACTCACCATCATATAATATACAAATGTACTGGACAGTGAGACTCACCATCATATAATATACAAATGTACTGGACAGTGAGACTCACCATCATATAATATACAAATGTACTGGACAGACTCACCATCATATAATATACAAATGTACCGGACAGTGAGACTCACCACCATATAATATACAAATGTACTAGACAGACTCACCATCATATAATATACAAATGTACTGGACAGACTCACCATCATATAATATACAAATGTACTGGACAGACTCACCATCACATAATATACAAATGTACTGGACAGTGAGACTCACCACCATATAATATGGAAATGTACTGGACAGACTCACCATCATATAATATACAAATGTACTGGACAGTGAGACTCACCATCATATAATATACAAATGTACTTCACAGTGAGACTCACCATCATATAATATACAAATGTACTGGACAGACTCACCATCATATAATATACAAATGTACTGGACAGTGAGACTCACCATCATATAATATACAAATGTACTTCACAGTGAGACTCACCATCATATAATATACAAATGTACTTCACAGTGAGACTCACCATCATATAATATACAAATGTACTGGACAGACTCACCATCATATAATATACAAATGTACTGGACAGTGAGACTCACCATCATATAATATACAAATGTACTGGACAGACTCACCATCATATAATATACAAATGTACTGGACAGACGCACCATCATATAATGTACAAATGTACTGGACAGTGAGACTCACCACCATATAATATACAAATGTACTGGACAGTGAGACTCACCATCATATAATATACAAATGTACTGGACAGTGAGACTCACCATCATATAATATACAAATGTACTGGACAGACTCACCATCATATAATATACAAATGTACTGGACAGACTCACCATCATATAATATACAAATGTACTGGACAGACTCACCATCATATAATATACAAATGTACTGGACAGACTCACCATCATATAATATACAAATGTACTGGACAGACTCACCATCATATAATATACAAATGTACTGGACAGACTCACCATCACATAATATACAAATGTACTTCACAGTGAGACTCACCATCATATAATATACAAATGTACTGGACAGTGAGACTCACCATCATATAATATACAAATGTACTGGACAGACTCACCATCATATAATATACAAATGTACTGGACAGTGAGACTCACCATCATATAATATACAAATGTACTGGACAGACTCACCACCATATAATATACAAATGTACTGGACAGACTCACCATCATATAATATACAAATGTACTGGACAGTGAGACTCACCATCATATAATATACAAATGTACTACACAGTGAGACTCACCATATAATATACAAATACACAGTCGATGAGAGTTTCCAGTGCTGTATTGTACACCATTGTACTTTACCTATGTTGTGGTTACATACCGATGGTTTCTTGGATAATGACTTTGCTTTCATATCATATACATATCATATCAAATTATATATTTGAATTAATACTTTGAACTGACTAATGATGGAAAATGTAACACATATTTGTGCAGCTTAGTGTGTTTGCTTATTTTTCTTTGATGTTGTTGTTTTTGATATTTCATTTGTGAAAAGTTTATTCTCTGTTTCATTTGAAAATATGACATTGATCTGATTTGACTTTATTTTATCGTAATAAAGTGTGATCAATACACTGACTGCAGAATTTATTTTAGATTTTTTTTTCTAATTGGCAAATGTATTGGGATATGGTTGAATTATATTGTCGGTCTTGAAAAATGGTCTTTGTTTAGAATGACCAAGAGCATGGAAGTTTAAATATAGCGATAATTTTGGTGTATAGAGAAATTCCGTCGTTCCGAGTAATTATTGATTATACTTGAGGGGCGGATTGTATGACCATGCTTGTGTGAATCTGTCATTAAGCATTTACTATTTAATCGGTTGATTAAGATGGATAATGTAATACATCCTGCTTGCCAAGTGTTCGGGATGTTTTGGTTTAGTTCAATGTATTATTTTCTGTAAAATAAGCAGATTTGAAAACTTCTCATTTTTTATCACATAATGGAGTAATTTGAACTCATTGCAATTTGAAATGTTGTGTTCATATGCTTCATAATAAAGTTGATGTTATCAGAGAAATCATGGAGTTTGTTTTACATAAATAGTAGACGCCTGACATCAATGTTAGGCCTCCGTGAAATATCAGGATCAAGGTATTAAACAACTTACCAGTGTAGATAACAAAGCCTTTGACAGTTTATCAGATAGCCAATGTACTGACCACGTTGTGTGTTGTCATCAGATAGCCAATGTATTGACCACGTTGTGTGTTGTCATCAGATAGCCAATGTATTGACCACGTTGTGTGTTGTCATCAGATAGCCAATGTATTGACCACGTTGTGTGTTGTCATCAGATAGCCAATGTCTTGACCACGTTGTGTGTTGTCATCAGATAGCCAATGTATTGACCACGTTGTGTGTTGTCATCAGATAGCCAATGTACTGACCACGTTGTGTGTTGTCATCAGATAGCCAATGTATTGACCACGTTGTGTGTCGTCATCAGATAGCCAATGTACTGACCACGTTGTGTGTTGTCATCAGATAGCCAATGTATTGACCACGTTGTGTGTTGTCATCAGATAGCCAATGTATTGACCACGTTGTGTGTTGTCATCAGATAGCCAATGTTTTGACCACGTTGTGTGTTGTCATCAGATAGCCAATGTATTGACCACGTTGTGTGTTGTCATCAGATAGCCAATGTATTGACCACGTTGTGTGTTGTCATCAGATAGCCAATGTATTGACCACGTTGTGTGTCGTCATCAGATAGCCAATGTATTGACCACGTTGTGTGTCGTCATCAGATAGCCAATGTATTGACCACGTCGTGTGTTGTCATCAGATAGCCAATGTATTGACAACGTCGTGTGTTGTCATCAGATAGCCAATGTATTGACCACGTTGTGTGTTGTCATCAGATAGCCAATGTATTGACCACGTTGTGTGTTGTCATCAGATAGCTAATGTATTGACCACGTTGTGTGTTGTCATCAGATAGCTAATGTATTGACCACGTTGTGTGTTGTCATCAGATAGCCAATGTATTGACCACGTTGTGTGTTGTCATCAGGTAGCTAATGTATTGACCACGTTGTGTGTTGTCATCAGATAGCTAATGTATTGACCACGTTGTGTGTTGTCATCAGATAGCCAATGTATTGACCACGTTGTGTGTTGTCATCAGATAGCCAATGTATTGACCACGTTGTGTGTTGTCATCAGATAGCCAATGTACTGACCACGTTGTGTGTTGTCATCAGATAGCCAATGTATTGACCACGTTGTGTGTTGTCATCAGATAGCCAATGTATTGACCACGTTGTGTGTTGTCATTAGATAGCCAATGTATTGACCACGTTGTGTGTTGTCTTCAGATAGCCAATGTATTGACCACGTTGTGTTGTCATCAGGTAGCTAATGTATTGACCACGTTGTGTGTTGTCATCAGATAGCTAATGTATTGACCACGTTGTGTGTTGTCATCAGATAGCCAATGTATTGACCACGTTGTGTGTTGTCATCAGATAGCCAATGTTTTGACCACGTTGTGTGTTGTCATCAGATAGCCAATGTACTGACCACGTTGACGGCATACATGCTTCACACAGAGTCCTGTTTAGTTGTTTTTGTTTTGTTTTTTTTCCTGCTATAAAATATATTTAAGCAGGCTTGGTACAAATATTGATGATATCCAGTTTACACAGAACTGATTGTCCATGCGACTGCAGATGTAAAACGAAATCCTATCTGGATTCTAAATCGTAAAATCTATGACAAGGACAATACCAAGGTACAGGGACTAAATTACAAGAAGAAAAACACTGCGTATTCCACGTCCCCTTCGCATTTTTTTTTTTTTTTTTTTTATAAATTTATGTGTTCTATGTTTGCTCATTCCTTAGTTCTGTTGTCATCACCTCGGTTCTTCTGTTGAAAACGTGACATTTCCTAAACGTGACCTAGATTTACAACGTGCTTGACTTGGATGATAATGAAGGCGCCTACCCTCCAACATATCATAGATTTCAGCTAGATCTGTATAAAGCGTTTCGTCAGAAAATGCAACGCTTGCTCTCCTGGAACACATGGATTTATTCTCCTTGTACTCCTTTAGGGGGTCTCCATATACCCATATTTTATTCATATTTTGCTTGCTTTATCGTCCATGACTTAGAATAGTAGTTTATTAATATGTCAATATTCTGGTTGTTTATATTATACAGGAAGACAGTAATGTATTCCATAGAGGTTGGCAGCAGACAGCTATTTCAGAAATCGGGAACATTGATTATGAAATTATCGAGGTATCTAATCATCACCTGTTATCTTAAACAACATAGATGTGAGCTGTTTATATTGTAGGATTGGTGCTGACCTAGATTAGTATGAAATGACATTAGTTTCAGGGGTTTTATGGTAAATCTGATCCACTCTGTTCATCTTATCCATTTATCTAAAGGCAATGTACATCATCAATACATCTTATCTATTTATCTAAAGGCAATGTACATAACCAATACATCTTATCTATTTATCTAAAGGCAATGTACATAACCAATACATCTTATCTATTTATCTAAAGGCAATGTACAACACCAATACATCTTATCTATTTATCTAAAGGCAATGTACAACACCAATACATCTTATCTATTTATCTAAAGGCAATGTACATAACCAATATATCTTATCTATTTATCTAAAGGCAATGTACATAACCAATACATCTTATCCATTTATCTAAAGGCAATGTACATCATCAATACATCTTATCTATTTATCTAAAGGCAATGTACATAACCAATACATCTTATCTATTTATCTAAAGGCAATGTACATAACCAATACATCTTATCTATTTATCTAAAGGCAATGTACATAACCAATATATCTTATCTATTTATCTAAAGGCAATGTACATAACCAATACATCTTATCTATTTATCTAAATGCAATGTACATAACCAATACATCTTATCCATTTATCTAAAGGCAATGTACATCATCAATACATCTTATCTATTTATCTAAAGGCAATGTACATAACCAATACATCTTATCTATTTATCTAAATGCAATGTACATAACCAATATATCTTATCTATTTATCTAAAGGCAATGTACATAACCAATATATCTTATCTATTTATCTAAATGCAATGTACATAACCAATACATCTTATCTATTTATCTAAAGGCAATGTACATCATCAATACATCTTATCTATTTATCTAAAGGCAATGTACATCATCAATACATCTTATCCATTTATCTAAAGGCAATGTACATCATCAATACATCTTATCCATTAATCTGAAGACAATGTACAACACCTATATATCTTATCCATTTATCTGAAGGTAATGTACAACACCTATATATCTTATCTATTTATCTGAGAGAATTTGTTTAAATTGTAAACCCAAATCATAATAGTGAAACATCTTGATCTCTTTTAAATATCTAAATATTACAGTGTAAGTATTGGAGAACATTGAAAACTGGAATAGTCAAGATAATGGATAGTTCGGGGCCTTCTAGCGCCGAGCACTATGCATTATCTTGACAATTCCACAGTTTGAGGTGTTTCTCATACTTAAAACATGGCATCATTAGACTTGACTATTACACAGGTGTATTGTCCGGCTATTCCAGGCAAACCTTTACCTATTACACAGGTGTATTGTCCAACTATTCCAGGTAAACGTTTACCTATTACACAGGTGTATTGTCCAACTGTTCCACTGTTCCAGGTAAACCTTTACCTGTTACACAGGTGTATTGTCCAACTATTCCACTGTTCCAGGTAAACCTTTACCTGTTACACAGGTGTATTGTCCAACTATTCCACTGTTACAGGTAAACCTTTACCTATTATACAGGTTTATTGTCCAACTATTCCACTGTTCCAGGTTAACCTTTACCTATTACACAGGTGTATTGTCCAACTATTTCACTGTTACAGGTAAACCTTTACCTATTACACAGGTGTATTGTCCAACTATTCCACTGTTCCAGGTTAACCTTTACCTATTATACAGGTGTATTGTCCAACTATTCCAGGTAAACCTTTACCTATTACACAGGTTTATTGTCCAACTATTCCACTGTTCCAGGTTAACCTTTACCTATTATACAGGTGTATTGTCCAACTATTCCAGGTAAACCTTTACCTATTACACAGGTGTATTGTCCAACTATTCCACTGTTCCAGGTAAACCTTAACCTATTACACAGGTGTATTGTCCAACTATTCCAGGTAAACCTTTACCTATTACACAGGTGTATTGTCCAACTATTCCACTGTTCCAGGTAAACCCTTACCTATTACACAGGTGTATTGTCCAACTATTCCAGGTAAACCTTTACCTATTACACAGGTGTATTGTCCAACTGTTCCAGGTAAACCTTAACCTATTACACAGGTGTATTGTCCAACTATTCCAGGTAAACCTTTACCTATTACACAGGTGTATTGTCCAACTATTCCACTGTTCCAGGTAAACCTTAACCTATTACACAGGTGTATTGTCCAACTATTCCAGGTAAACCTTTACCTATTACACAGGTGTATTGTCCAACTATTCCACTGTTCCAGGCAAACCTTTACCTATTACACAGGTGTATTGTCCAACTATTCCAGGTAAACCTTTACCTATTACACAGGTGTATTGTCCAACTATTCCACTGTTCAAGGTAAACCTTTACCTATTACACAGGTGTATTGTCCAACTATTCCACTGTTCCAGGTAAACCTTTACCTATTACACAGGTGTGTTGTCCAACTATTTCACCGTTACAGGTAAACCTTTACCTATTACACAGGTGTATTGTCCAACTATTCCACTGTTCCAGGTAAACCTTTACCTGTTAAACAGGTGTATTGTCCAACTATTCCACTGTTCCAGGTAAACCTTTACCTATTACACAGGTGTATTGTCCAACTATTCCACTGTTCCAGGTAAACCTTTACCTGTTAAACAGGTGTATTGTCCAACTATTCCACTGTTCCAGGTAAACCTTTACCTGTTACACAGGTGTATTGTCCAACTATTTCACTGTTACAGGTAAACCTTTACCTGTTACACAGGTGTATTGTCCAACTATTCCAGGTAAACCTTTACCTGTTACACAGGTGTATTGTCCAACTATTCCACTGTTCCAGGTAAACCTTTACCTATTACACAGGTGTATTGTCCAACTATTCCTCTGTTCCAGGTAAACCTTTACACACTACACACTGAAACCTATTCGCTTGTTTACCTCACTAAAACGCATGCATCATGCTTTGCATGAAATCTGTGAATGTTTCCCAGGTACTATGGTGTTACTATTGAGACATTTCACTGTTCAACGTGGAGACTGTGCACAGTGCTTTAGGGAAGTTCTCCTCACACAAACAAAAATTATCATTACTTTTGATCCCAAAAGTGATATTCTGTCAGATATATATTGTGTGCAATCGATTCGGAACAGGAACATAATTAAGCAATGCAGGAAACAGAGCATAAATTGGAACACCAACATAACCACCAGTTTCAGAAATACTGTGACAAACGGGACAGTTATTCATTTGAGGCCTAAACAATTGATAGAAACAAAAAGGCAATAAACCGTCAAAATGTGTTAATATGAAGTTAAAGGGAATTTGTTTTTTCTGACAAAGATCTTGATTGCAATTTAGGAAGATTTATAACAGAAATGTACAAAAAGATAGAACAGAATATCAAGGGAATATATACTTTATGAAATAATTACTGGAATTCAGTGGTATTTCGTGAAATGGGTCAATGCTAAGATGGACATTTTAGCGAAACAAAAATGTCAAGCTTCTATGATTTCTTTTGGAGAGAATATGTTCTGCTCTTGGAATTCTGGATTTATCAAATGTGAACTTCCTCATAGAGTATGAATACTTTAGTAGCCTTTTATTATCAAGTGTTATTTTTCCATTTCATATTTTATTTCAAAATCAAAATAATCATCTATTGGTATAGCATGAAGTATAGTTGAGACAGATCTACTTTTCTCACCTTCAATTGTGGAATAAATCTTGGGTTACTGTTGAATAGTTTGTAATTATTCCACTGTAAATTCCAACTATTCCACAGCTGTAGGTGATAATAGTAGACATGTCTCAACTATACTTCATGCTATAACAATAGATGACATCACAACCATGTTCTAACTTGGGATATTTTATGTTTTGTAAACATACGATAAAACGAATCCGTCTTTCAAATTTGTCCATGTTATTTACGACGTCACTTACAATAACCACTGGAACTCTAATATATATATAAGGTTAGGAACTCCATCAACAAACCGTTCAGGATACGTCCATGGAGGTGCTCTCAATCGAAATATACCTTTATGTTATTTGATTTGGTATCTTGCATATGATTCAATATTATATCATGCGTTAACTGTCGTTATATTTCCTGAAATCTGAAAACATATATTTGAGATAGTCGGACACTCATCTGTCCATTAGGGTATACTTTGGTCGGGGTGTGTGTCCTCCAGTCTTACTACTAACACCTATTTGAACATAACTGGGTTCATAACTGGGTTAAAACACTTCGGTATTGCATAATAATGACTACCTGTCTTATTAGAACTAAGTGACCGCCAATCAGCACTTAACTTTCATGATCAATTAGACTGTATTCATTAATGGAAATGGAGATAACTGTAGGACGATCTAGGGACAACAGAAGGACAACTGATATAATGGACGTCTATTCTTCTACATCACGATTTAAACAAAAATAACAAAAAATCCCGTTAGCGCTCCTGTTTAATCACACATGTCAGGCTGAAACGTGGCCACAGGCAAGTTGATCAGATGGTCTATTAGGACTTATAACTTTAAGTTTGCCTGCCACACAATCAAAGAAGCCATGGACACAAGGTTGGTTTTGATGGTCTTAGCCATCTATGGCTACGTTGCGGAGGTCACATTGGCAGGTAAGGTATATCATGTTTTACGTGTCATTTTTGCTCAAAAAGATTCATTGTCTTCATCTTATGATAAATGACAAGCACGAAGTTTTAGTTTTGACAATTAAAGATAATTAAAAACGGAGTCCTGAAACATATAGAGGACATTGAATGGTTTCCCGTTTAATATAAAATGTATTTCACGAGTATGATATGAGTGGAAAACATGGGTGAAAAATATCGAAATATTCTGTCAAACAACCATTCAATTTTGTTTTTATTGCATTTTATAAACTAAAAACAAAATTAAAACATCGAAAAATTAATAGTGTCAAAAAGTGTTGGAATCGGTAACATGATTCGACCTTCGACACATATGTAAACTGATCTTACCAAAATTGATATTGCAGATAAGCGATGCACAGTGTTTTCAATTGGCCTAATGATGTATTATCGGTTATATGTATATGCAAACTAGTGAAATGTCGCCATTTTAGAAGTAAAATATAACTCATTTAATTTGTTTATGAAATAACTTAATGATAATATCTACATTTAAAAAAAGACAACAAAATCAATTATCGTCAAACAAAATCAATTATCGTCAAAATCAATTATCGTCAAACAAAAAATGATTTCAACACATATTGCTAGTTCTTTGCTAAACTTGGCACAACTGTACTGCACTTTAGTCTAACTATATTGTTCATTTCTTATATGCGTCGTTACACAAGAAGTAGATATTACACTTTGAAGAAGGTAAACATGTGATTTCTCTTATTTTCTTGATTTCCTAGAAAGCCTTAAGATATTTCTCCCATGGCCGATTTTGGTAGACTCCTGTTTTAATGTAGGTACCTACCATCTAAAACCAGATACATTCTGTTGTTGTTAGGTCCCGCTTTGGGCTGTATTTTGAGTATTGACTAAACTATTAATTAAGAACATACCGACATCTTCACACGTGCAAAACGGTAGCCAGTCAAACTCATTGAATATATATGAACCACAAATAAACTGTTTTATTTAGCAACTATATGATTGTTTATCAGTTTATAAATGATGCACACAAAAGGTTGTTAAACGTGTTTTTGCTTGTTGTACTGATGGGATAACAGAGTTAATGTAGATCTAAGATTTACTCAGCTTTAGAGTGGGTCTCTATTAACATTTCTGTCGCTGATATTTCAGAAGACGGAGGTAACGATGAACTGGACATACCGCCAGCCATTATTGGAGGCACTACAGCCGCAGAGGACGCTTGGCCATGGCAAGTGCTCATCCTGTTAAAGAAAAAGTTTATATGTGGCGGTACCCTTCTAAACGCTGACACCATACTCACAGCTGCTCACTGTACCTTCAGAAAAAGGTAAGTCCCTCTGTACACACGGGGACAGGTAAGTCCCTCTGTACACACGGGGACAGGTAAGCCCCTCTGTACACACGGGGACAGGTAAGTCCCTCTGTACACACGGGGGCAGGTAAGTCCCTCTGTACACACGGGGACAGGTAAGTCACTCTGTACACATGGGAACAGGTCAGCCATTCTGTACACACGGGGACAAGTAAGTCACTCTATACACGCGGGGACAGGTAAGTCCCTCTGTACACATGGGGACAGGTATGTCACTCTGTACATACGGGGAAGGTAAGTCACTCTGTACACACGCGGACAGGTAAGTCCCTTTGTACACACGGGGACAGGAAAGTCACTATGTACACGCGGGGACAGGTAAGTCCCTCTGTACACACGGGGACAGGTAAGTCACTCTGTACACACGAGAACAGGTAAGTCCCTCTGTACACACGGGGACAGGTAAGTCCCTCTATACACGCGGGGACAGGTAAGTCCCTCTGTACACACGGGGACAGGTAAGTCCCTCTGTACACACGGGGACAGGTAAGTCACTCTGTACACGCGGGGACAGGTAAGTCACTCTGTACACGCGGGGACAGGTAAATCACTATGTACACTCGGGGACAGGTAAGTCACTCTGTACACGCGGGGACAGGTAAGTCACTCTGTACACGCGGTGAGAGGTTAGTCACTCTGTACACGCGGTGAGAGGTTAGTCACTCTGTGCACGCGGAGAGGTAAGTCATTCTGTGCTAGCGGCACAGGTAAGCGACTATGAACGATCATGTCCCCGGCTCGCTCTACAGTCGGGAACAAGTAGTTTGCTTGGACGATCATGTTCCCGGGCAACACAACAGTCGGGAACAAGTATGTGGCATGAATGAACATGTTCCCGGCCAACTCTACAGTCGGGAACAAGTATGTGGCATGAATGAACATGTTCCCGGCCAACTCTACTGTTGGGAACAAGTATATTGCGTGAATGAGCATGTTCCCGGCCAACTCTACTGTCGGGAACAAGTATGTGGCATGAATGAACATGTTCCCGGCCAACTCTACTGTTGGGAACAAGTATGTCGCGTGAATGAACATGTTCCCGGCCAACTCTACAGTCGGGAACAAGTATGTGGCGTGAATGATCATTTCCACAGGCGTTTGCATAGAAAATGTGATTTTCAAAAAAATAAATAAATAAAAAATGATATGGCAGTGGTAATGTGTACTGTGGTAATCACAAGATTGGTAACTCCGTCATGAGCGAAACGGCACCCCATCTCACTTCAATCGACTAAAAAACACATTTATTCAAACTAACACAGTGCACACTATATGCGACCGTCAAGAAAGTAGTATAATGTTGATTTTCAAACACAAATAAATATCTAAAGAATAGCACAAAAATTGTCATGTAATATACCAAAGTGTTTGTTTGGACATATAGTTTCTTACAATCACCAATAATTTGCCGTAGACGCTATTAGTTTCTTCTATATAGTTACTTTGTGGTAAGTTGTAACATGGATTAATTGTAAGTCACGCAAATTGCCAAACCTCAAAAATAGCCAAGCTGTTATGCTAACAAGTGTCATTTGTTTGACCGGATTTTACTTTATGTACGTATAAACGCTTGTATTGTTTTGACCTTGAAATGGCGGCTTTGAATAATATAACACAAATATGGCATATAGGAAGGTATTTCAATTAATAAAAATGCTGCTATATCATCCTTTTAAAACATGTGATCATAGTAAGGACATTTTAAAGTCAATTTGTTAAACGGTTGAACATTTGTCTTCAAGTCTTCTGGCAATTTCTAGAGTTCTTCATAAAAACAGTGTTGATACATACAATAAAGTCAAATCTAGCCGAACCAATGCTTCTATTTTGTGCTATAGACATTTGTGGGCAAAACTACATGGCTAGTTTGTGCAGTATATGCGATACAAATGAGCTAATTATGTCCCCTGAAACATGCATTTTTCGCAAAAACAACTTAACAAATTGCATGTTAACAGCAAGTCCTACGGTTTACCCACAGGCGCTTGCATAGAAAATATTACTTTCATTTTTTTTTTTTTTGATATGACAGTGGTATATGTAATCTGTTAAGCTGAAGGTTGGCAACTACGCCACGGGCGAAACGGCACCCCATCTCACTTCAATCGACTAAAAAACACATTTATTCAAACTGACACGGTGCACACTATATACAACCGTCATCAGGAAACATTCATCTTTAACCTACCGTGCCACTCAATACGAATTGTTACATCCAAAACACAATAATCCGTGAAAACATCGCCGAATTCCCCGCTCAGAACGCCATTTTTCAAACGGCTCCCTCAGCTTGTCCAGATTCTTCATTTACATACGGGGTTGAAAGGTCATGCGATTATATGATCGTCAGTCGTCCGGTGTACTTTTGGGGGTCATCTAGGAATTGGAAAGGGGGGGGGGGGGGGGGGGGTTTGGCGAGGGGTCTTGGGGCCAAAATTTCGGAACAAAATTGATCAAATGATTATAGCAAATTTTGCAATCCTTCGAGAATAAGATTTTCGATAAGTGGAAGGGGAGGGGGCATATATTGATTCACACGGAACGTCACTATCGTATCGTTTTCTAAATAATGAACGGTTTTTAAGGCTATAAACAATTTTTTCTCATGTGAAAGGAAGGGGGGGGTGTTCCTGACCCCCTGGACCACTCCCCCCCCCCCCCCCCCCCCCAACTCTGAATCCGCTAGTACACAGGAAAAGCAAAATAAGTCAAGAATACCTATTCTGCAATCACATTCACGCGGAGGCCTAGACATTTTAAACTTGAAATAAAAAAAAGGGGTAATTGGGAAATGGATTTGCATACTTTTGTCACAAAGGTACAACAAAATGCTTATTTATTGATTTACTTTTGGCAGTTTACTGAAATCTGGACGAACAAAAAGAAAAGTGAATCACGAATAAGACTGCCATCAGGTTACTGGAACGTATACATGTGTACCAACATTACTTACTCCAGACCTGCTCATTTATTTCTGCACATTTTACAAATACCATGTCATCGTCAAATACGAAAATTGTGTTTTGGATGTAACAATTTGTATTGAGTGGCACGGTAGGTTAAAGATGAATGTTTCCTGATGACGGTTGTATATAGTGTGCACCATGTCAGTTTGAATAAATGTGTTTTTTAGTCGATTGAAGTGAGATGGGGTGCCGTTTCGCCTGTGGCGTAGTTGCCAACCTTCAGCTTAACAGATTACACATACCACTGTCACATAAAAAAAAAAAAAAATGAAAGTAATATTTTCTATGCAAGGGTTAGCCACGATGCATACGAAAAGTTATTTCTGTTTAATTGTTCCATAGTAGCAGTTCATATATATAAAATTGGGGGGAGGGGTAGCCCTAAATACTTGAAAATTCTGGCGTTGACACAAACTAACTCCTAGAAATACCTCTAAAGTATTCTCTTTTCTTTCTCATTTCAATTCAGTTTCTTTACTATATTTTTTTCTTAAGTTTTGTTCTAATCAATTTTATTGCAGCTATAATCAAATGTAATGGACAAAAGTAGTACAACTTACTTGCGTCCTTTCCGTATCACTGAATATATACAAATTTCGTCACGCAATGGGTTATTTTAACTTATATTGTATTTTAACGGGAATAAAGATAGAAAGGGGCAGACCAGATAAGGAACACTAACGAATACGGAATGATGTATGTGGCCTATCTGGCCTTGTCGACGTAGGTAGACTGCTTTTCTAACACACAAGTCCTTCTGCTTTCTTATGTTCGTCACATCCTGTGCTCAGTATCATATCCATGTTCACTTGTAGTCCTTCTTTGGTCTCAATTCGAATACATATCCTTGGGGCTACCTTCGCCGACAAGACCAGTGAAAAGCAGGTACACTCAATACATGAAATTTACTGGTATAAATGTAGGTACTAATACACAGCTGGTGTTGGAAGGAAGGGTTTAGATTGGATAGGAGGAGAGTGGCAGAAAGAGAAAGAGAAAAGAAAGGGAATAAAATTGGCTACCTGGGTATATGATTTGGACAAACTCATATTAAATTTTAAATCTTTTCGAACCTGACATTTAGGAGTAATACTATCTGATGATTGTAAATGGACTCATCATATTGATTATGTATACCAGAAAGCTTTTAAAAGAATAAATATTCTAAAAACATTAAAATCAATAGTTTCACGTAAAACTCTTTTAAACATATACAAAACTTATATTTTACCCATTTTAGAATATGCAGATGTTTTATGGGATAATTTCTCTGATCAATGTAAAAATCTACTAGAATCTGTTCATTTAGAAGCTGCCAGGGTTATAACGGGATTGCGCAGAGGTACCTCCCATAATATACTATATAAAGAACTTGCCTGGGAATCACTCTCTGATCGGCGTCAAAAACACAAACTTATACTTATGTTTAAGATACTCCACGGCATGTCCCCACAACATTTGAATGAAATTGTACAGCCATTTTTATATCGGCTTGAAAATGAAAGATATCCACTAAGAATGACCAGAAATTATATATATGTAGATGTAGAACAGCAATTTATTACAGCAGCTTTTTCCCTAGTACCTTTAGGGAATTTAATTCCTTTGCTTTAAATTTTGATCTATCTAATGTTCATTCTATTACGCAATTCAAAACACTTCTTTCTCAAATCAAAACAATGGAATCTGGTGCAACACAAGCTTTTATGAATAACGGTTCGCAAATTATGAATGTTATTTTGTGCCAGCTCAGAAATTCTGCTAGCAATCTAAATTCTGACCTCCTTCGAGATCAACTACGAGATTCTCCAGTATGTTCTTGCAACCTCGGTAGTGAAACAGCTGAACATTATTTATTTATATGTCCATTATTTAATGAACCAAGTGAGTAATCCTATTATTCCCCATTCCCATTTAAACATTAAAACCCTATTGCATGGTTGTCATGATTGTAACGAAGAAACAAACTTATATCTGTTAAAATGTATATCAGAATACGTAACTAAAACTGGGAGATTTGCCTAGATTCTTTCTACTATGTGTGATGGGTTGGGGAGATACACTAATATAATATGTTGTTTACTGTTTATATGTTTTATTACCATTGTACCATACCGGATTTGTTTGGAGATGGCTAAAATAGGCTTTGCCTGATGCCAAATCCTTTTGCTTTTTGCAATAAAATTTGTTGAAATTGAACCTGATATCAACATTTGTACAGACCTGCAAATAAGAATATTATGGTTAGTATCGAGATTTGCGTCCCCGAAAAAAGATGTTCCAATGTGATTTCTTTGTACCAGTTAAGTGATTGAAGCATAATGATTCTGACTCGATCATATTTTTCTTACAGTGTAGTAAGAAATGAGAGGAGTTTTTACAAAGGTGACCGCGTTCGCAGGTAGAGTTTGCTAAAAGATTGGCTTTATGAAGATCATATTTTAGAGGACTGCAACGATTATGTAAATGGCAATGTATTATGTTGACTTCTCTTTGCCCGTATTAGATTTTTTATTATACCCCCGCAACGAAGTTAGGGGGGTATACTGGAATCATGTTGTCCGTCCGTCCGTCCGTCTGTCTGTAGACGCATTTTGTCCGGACAACTCCGCCTAAACCGATGGGCCCATTCCGATGAAACTTCACACAAATATTAATGATCATGGGTAGATGTACATGCCACTTTCTTTTTTTTCAAAATTATGGTAACTATGGCAACTGGTCACTTTAAACAGGTTTTCTGATAAGAACCATAACTTTAAGTTTGTCCGGACAACTCCTCCTAAACCGAAGGGCCGATTTCAATGAAACTTCACACAAATATAGAGGACCATGTGTAGATGTGCGTGTCACTTTATTTTTCACAAAATTATGGTTGCCATGGCAACTGGTCACTTTAAAAAGGTTTTCTGATAATAACCATAACTTTAAGTTTGTCCGGACAACTCCTCCTAAACCGAAGGGCCGATTTCAATGAAACTTCACACAAATATAGAGGACCATGGGTAGATGTGCATGCCACTTTCTTTTTCTCAAAATTACTGTTGTTATTGCAACTGGTCACTATATTACTGGGTTATCTTAGTTAGCCTCTAATTAACAGTTCCTATTCACCATTGACTCGTGCAGATTGCGGGGGTATTCGTCAGCCATCCTGGCGACAGTTCTAGTTTGAATTGGAATGTTATCTTGCCGAGATAGAAAGGTTTTTAAATGTCTGATGAATTCTGATGATTTGGCTTCTGTTGATAGGTTGTTCAAGGAATTTTATGTAGTTGGTATAAAAGACGATTTTGTGACTTGTAGTCTATAGAGTGGGTTTTGCAAATTATCTCTGTTTCTAAGATTATAATTAGTATGATTACACACTGTGGGTGGGAGTAGGGACTTTAAATAAGGAGAGTTATCGTTACGAATATTATAAAACATACACAATGTTCTGTTCTATTTCTTCGTCTGTCTGTTCGCCCTGCTTTATTCTGCATATTCTTAAGTTTATTTGTTAAAGTGGCGTTACAGTATGCTTCGGAGGCATACTAGAAAAGTGGTGTTATAAAGACAAGGAATAGCCCTTCAGCCAGCTTTATTATTGGAGTAACGTTGGATGCTTACACACTCAATTACACTTAATCGGGTAATTCATCAATAACTTACATATTATGTTAGGTAAAGTAGGGTGGAATTACATAGATATTCAATAGTACGACGAATACTTTACAATGCGTTAAGCTCTTTGACATTGTTGACACTAAGCGGCAAAATGATATCAAGTTTATGAAAATTGAAATCAAGTAAGCAAACAATACGGTTTCAAAAAGATCACATACCGTATAAATCGTTTGGCAGGTCTGAGGTATGATCTCCGTATTTGACGACGACATGATCATATTTGTAAAATTTGTGGAAATAAATGAACAGGTCTGAAGTAAGCAATGTTGGTATACGTTCCAGTAACCTGATGACAGTCTTATACGTGATACACTTTTCCTTTTGGCAATAAGCATTGTGTTCTACCTTTGTGACAAAGGTATGCTAATCCATTTCCAATTTATCTATTTATTTTTTTCAATTTCAAAAGTATGAAATGTCTAGGCCTACTACGTGATGTGATTGCATAATGGGCATTCTTGGCTTCGTTTGCTTTTCCTGTGTACTGTGTCATATACGGTGCATGGTACTCTAACGTTCAAAATAATAAATATTTTATGAATGTAAATCATCGTTTATTCGATGAAACTCCTCAAATAATCGTAAATTAGACGAAAATCGTCAACGAACCTAAGCGTTTTCCAGACAAAATGCATGTGGAGATGACCACAAAATGTGCACCTGGCGACAGACGATTATATAAACGCATGACCTTTCAACTCCGTATGTAAATGAGGAATCTGGACAGGCTTAGGGAGTAGTTTGAAAAATGGTGTCCTGGAGGAGGAATTTGGCGATATTTTCAGGAATGATTGAGTTTTGGATGTAACAGTTTGTATGGAGTGACACGTTAGATTAAAGATATTTTTTTCTAGATGACAGTAGTATATATATAGTATCCGTCGTATCAGTTTGAATAATCGATTGAGAGGTAGGGTGCCATAACGCTGTTTATCTTTAAGGCGCCCCAATAAACAGCGTCTTCTCGCACCGACAAGACGATATTGTTCGTCTTTCTGTCCCGCTGTTTATCGTTATGGTGCCCCGCTAATCAGCGTTTTTTTCGTTTTATGCATGCTGGAAGGCGAAAAGACGCTGATAAGCGGGGCGCCATAACGATGGGCGAAAAGACGATGATTAGCGTGGCGAATTAACTCGCCCCGCTGATTAGCGACCTCACGTTTTCGTTATTTTGCATTGAGTTGTGGCGTCTTTTCTTTATGGCGCGGCGCCATAACACATATTATCAGGGCGAAAAGACGAAGATTATCGTTCTGTCGGTGCGTCATAATGACACAACGAAATGGCAGAAATCAGCCACCCTACATTTTGCTCGTGATTGAGTTTCCAGCCTTCACTTTTACACAGTACACATACCACTGATGTCATTTTTTTAAATTCTCATTTTCTATGCAAGCGCCTGTGATCATGTCCTATCCCGTGTTTTCGCGCCCGTCAATTTGCTGTTATTCATAATGTTAATATCCAACATTGATGTCAGATTTATAGTCATGTATTGGTGTTTGTTAAACCTTTGGTTATTTTCGAAGGAAAAAGGCGATTAAAGTAGTCGTCGGGGAGTATAACAGAAGAAAGAACGAAAGAAAGACAAGAGGAGAAAGGAAGATGCCAGTGAAGCAAATAATACAGGTATACCGGTCTATAAATATACAGAATATAATACAGGCATACCGGTCTATAAATATACAGAATATAATACAGGTATACCGGTCTATAAATATACAGAACATAATACAGGTATACCGGTCTATAAATATACATAACATAATACAGGTATACCGGTCTATAAATATACAGAATATAATACAGGTATACCGGTCTATAAATATACAGAACATAATACAGGTATACCGGTCTATAAATATACATAATATAATACAGGTATACCAGTCTATAAATATACAGAATATAATACAGGTATACCGGTCTATAAATATACAGAATATAATACAGGTATACCGGTCTATAAATATACAGAACATAATACCGGTATACCGGTCTACAAGTGTACATAACATAATATAGGTATCCTGGTCAATAAATGTACAGAACATAATACAGGTATACCGGTCTATAAATGTACAGAACATAATACAGGTATACCGGTCTATAAATATACAGAACATAATACAGGTATACCGGTCTACAAGTGTACATAACATAATATAGGTATCCTGGTCAATAAATGTACAGAACATAATACAGGTATACCGGTCTACAAGTGTACATAACATAATACAGGTATACCGGTCTACAAGTGTACAGAACATAATACAGGTATACCGGTCTATAAATATACAGAACATAATACAGGTATACCGGTCTATAAATGTACAGAACATAATACAGGTATACCGGTCTATAAATATACAGAACGTAATACAGGTATACCGGTCTATAAATATACAGAATATAATACAGGTATACCGGTCTATAAATATCCAGAATATAATACAGGTATACCGGTCTATAAATATACATAACATAATACAGGTATACCGGTCTATAAATATACATAACATAATACAGGTATACCGGTCTATAAATATACAGAACATAATACAGGTATACCGGTCTATAAATATACAGAACATAATACAGGTATACCGGTCTATAAATATGCATGACGTAATACTGGTATACCGGTCTATAAATATACAGAACATAATACAGGTATACCGGTCTATAAATATACTGAATATAATACAGGTATACCGGTCTATAAATATACAGAACATAATACAGGTATACCGGTCTATAAATGTGCATAACATAATACAGGTATACCGGTCTATAAACATACAGAACATAATACAGGTATACCGGTCTATAAATATGCATAACATAATACAGGTATACCGGTCTATAAACATACAGAACATAATACAGGTATACCGGTCTATAAATGTGCATAACATAATACAGGTATACCGGTCTATAAACATACAGAACATAATACAGGTATACCGGTCTATAAATATGCATAACATAATACAGGTATACCGGTCTATAAATATACTGAATATAATACAGGTATACCGGTCCATAAATATACTGAATATAATACAGGTATACCGGTCTATCAATATACAGAACATAATACAGGTATACCGGTCTACAAGTGTACATAACATAATATAGGGTATCCCGGTCAATAAATGTACAGAACATAATACAGGTATACCGGTCTATATATGTACAGAGCATAATACAGGTATACCGGTCTATAAATATACATAATATAAAACAGGTATACCGGTCTATAAATATACAGAACATAATACAGGTATACCGGTCTATAAATATACAGAACATAATACAGGTATACCGGTCTATAAATATACATAATATAATACAGGTATACCGGTCTATAAATATACATAACATAATACAGGTATTCCGGTCTATAAATATACATTATATAGTACTGGTATACCGGTCTATAAATATGCATAACATAATACTGGTATCCCGGTCTATAAATATACATAACATAATACAGGTATACCGGTCTATAAATATACTGAGCAAAATACAGGTATATCGGTCTATACATATACATAATATAATACAGGTACATGTATACCGGTCTATAAATATACATAACATAATACAGGTATACCGGTCTATAAATATACTGAGCAAAATACAGGTATACCGGTCTATACATATACATAATATAATACAGGTACATGTATACCGGTCTATAAATATACATAATATAATACAGGTATACCGGTCTATAAATGTACATAATATAATACAGGTATACCGGTCTATAAATATACATAACATGATACAGGTATACCGGTCTATAAATATACATGATACAGGTATCCCGGTCTATAAATATACATAATACAGGTATCCCGGTCTATAAATATACAAAATACAGGAATACCGGTCTATAAATATACATAATACAGATATACCGGTCTACAAGTGTGCATAACATAATACAGGTATACCGGTCTATAAATATACAGAACATAATACAGGTATACCGGTCTATAAACATACAGAACATAATACAGGTATACCGGTCTATAAATATACATAATATAAAACAGGCATATCGGTCTATAAATATACATAATATAAAACAGGTATACCGGTCTATAAATTTACAGAACTTAATACAGGTATACCGGTCTATAAATATACATAACATAATACAGGTATACCGGTCTATAAATATACATAATATAATACAGGTATACCGGTCTATAAATATACATAACATAATACAGGTATACCGGTCTATAAATATACATAACACGATACAGGTATACCGGTCTATAAATATACATAACATAATACAGGTATACCGGTCTATAAATATACATAATATGATACAGGTATGCCGGTCTATAAATGTACATATCACGATACAGGTATACCGTTCTATAAATATACAGAACATAATACAGGTATACCGGTCTATAAATGTACATAACATAATACAGGTATACCGGTCTATAAATGTACAGAACATAATACAGGTATACCGGTCTATAAATGTACATAACATAAAACAGGTATACCGGTCTATAAATATCCAGAAAAAGTAGAACAAGGTGTATGCCGAAGCGGGTCCCGCACTTCATTCACTGTCAACAATGTATTCCCACGCGCCAAACTAAGAATAAACATCATTTTCTTATGTTATACCAAATATAGACTATACACCGGTAAATATAGACAAATGATGACGTAATACGTCAATATGGTGTTGTAGCATCCTGACTATGATGGTGACGTGTTACACGATCTGGCGATCATAAAGCTGAAAAAACCTGCCAAGTTGAACAATTACATCCAGCCTATACCCGAACTGGCAAACGACACCATGGACTTCCTGAACAAAACCTGTTATGTCACCGGTTGGGGGGCAATCAAAGGTAAACCATGTACCTGTGATGTATAGTCGCTAAACCTGGTCGACATGGCGGGAGTGTCGTGATGATGTAGGGAGACACACGTCTTCGTGTTATAACTATTTTCATGCCTTAAAAGGGTTACATAACTCCCTTCAACAATGCCCTATAGAACCTGTGAACGTATTGATAATCGCGGCACCACCAGCGCTATTCATGTTTGAGTATTTGAGTTCTAGGAAATTCTATACCTCATTATAAACCATTTTTGTGTGATAGCTTCAGAAACAAAATGTTAGCAAAAGTTCAGTAGTTTATTAACCGAATCCTTTCCAAATATCTTAATAAAAAATGCAAAACAAAACAAAAAAAAACCCCCCCCAAAACAAGAAAAACTATGTAGTTAAATAAAATGACAATGCATGGTCGATATTGTGTACGATAGACACACATTAGTATCGGAGTACAGCGTAATTAATTCTATATATCTTTTCGGCTGCCCCAGGACCTTCAAGTTCGGCCAAGATTCTCCAGGAACTAAAAGTACCAGTGATAACCAATGCTGAGTGTCAGGTCGGCATCATTGGTAATGACACCGACATTTCCGCCGATATGATCTGTACCGATTCGGAACCCAAAAACTCCTGTTATGTAAGTCATTGTATTTCATTTCTATATTTCTATATTAATATCAATAATCCAAGGTTTCGAGCTGATAGCTCCTATCACTTCAACATGAAATAGATATAGTTCCTCACATTCTGTTGTGTAGGAAAACTTTAAAACGGGGAGTAACGAGAAAAACCGAACTTTCATTTCTTTTTTGCGCTAGCATAGATTGGTCTTCCCGTGACCCCATTACTCCCCGTGTTACGAAATCATTTAGCTATCGTCCAAACGCAACTTAATGTCATGTTACTACTGAGCGTAAACGTGGAATATCCGAACGGTAGTGTGAGCATTTATTAAACAGGTTTAAATCTAGTATTTCATGGAATTGATCTGACATGTATAATAAAGTTATTCTATGGTTCTATCACATTTAGGAAAATAGTACAAAACAAAAGTATGTTTAGTCATCAGAAGAGTGAGAGATATGCTTGCTCTCTGGGTTTTTTTTCTCTCCCAGAATGCCTCATTCAAGATGGCTGCCAACATTGACAGCCATCTTGAATGAGGCATTCTGGAAGAGAGAAAAAAAACCATAGGAGTCATCAATTCTCTCCCCTGTATCTTGGTTTTCAAAAACAGAAGTGACATACCTTATAATATCTGTTGTTGATGATTCATGGTGTATACCAAAACACATTGGAACCCAATTCATCAGAGGCCTTGGTGATTAAAACAAGATCTCATGACAAATGATCCTGATGACAGGTACAAAGTTTCTGTCTGTGTATCAACCATGCTAGATTTGTTACACCCCATGTTTAAATATGTGTAAACCGCCAAACTTTCCAGAATGAGGCTGTGAAGAATTCAACATGACAGCCTCCATGTGTTTACATCACGTCAGGATGTTTATGGGTTTTAACATTATAAGATATAGTAGGTAAGGTTTTTTTTTTAATCTTTTTGATCTTATCATAGAATATTTATTGTAAACATATGAGTATATTATAGAATGAAGCTGTTTTTATCATGATTTACGGAGATTGATTTGTTGATGCTCAAGTTATGACTCAGTGTTACGGAGGTCATTTTGTGCAGATTACAGTAGATTTAGATAGTTTGTATTGTAAAATGAAATCATCTCAGTTCAAAATGATCATTCTGAATTGATGTCTTCATTACAGTAGTAAAATCAAGGTTTTGTTTTGTTGCTAAAACTAAAAATACTACCATGACAAACTGGTTTCACTTTCTATTCCCGGAACTGTGACGTCACAGCCATAACTGTCTTGAGTTGTACGGAGGTCATTTTTGGAGATTACAGTAGATTTAGATGGTTTGGATTGTAAAATGGAATCATCTCAGTTCAAAATAATCATTATGAATTTATATCTTCATAACAGTAGTAAAATAAAGGTTTTGTTTTGTTGCTAGAAATAAAAATACTACCATGGTAAAATGCTTTCACTTTCTATGCTCGGAATTTTCTAGAGAGTGTGACGTCACATCCATAACTGTCTGAAGTTGTACGGAGGTCATTCTTTTGGAGATTACAGTAGATTAAGATGTTTTTTTATTGTAAAATGGAATCATGTCAGTTCAAAATAAACATTCTAAAACTGTGTTTTTTTAACATGCTAATCTAACATGCTAACATGCTGTTTTAACATGCTGATTTGCTGTTTTATATGGTGTTTTTAACATGTTTACATGCTGTTTTAAACTCATGATTTTGTCATTTTTGTTGTTTTTGTCATGTTTTGTCATTCTTGTCATGAATTTTGTCATAATTTTGTCATGTTTTGTCATTATTTGTCATTTTTGTCATGTTTTTTTGCCATATATTGTCACGAATTTGTCATAGCATGTTGAAATAGCATACTAGCATGTTGAAATAGCATGTTGCATGTTGAAATAGCATACTAGCATGTCGAAACAGCATGTTAGCATGCTATAACACCCAATCAGCATGTTAAAATAGCATGCTAGGTTGCTAAAACACCAAATCAGCATGTTAAAACACCATATCAGCATGTAATAATAGCAGGTTAGCATGCTAAAACACCAAATCAGCATGTTAAATTAGCATGTTAGCATGTTAAAACACCAAATCAGCATGTTCAAATAACATGTTAGCATGTTAAATTAGAATGCTGGCATGTTGAAATAGCATGTTAGCATGCTAAAATACCAAAACAGCATGTTAGCATGACAAAATCATGACAAATTCATGAAAAACATGACAAAAACATGACAAAATGACAAAAACATGATAAAACCATGACAAAATCATGATAAACACTTGACAAAAACATGACAAAAATGAAAAAAACATGACAAAATCATGACAAAATCATGACAAAAATGACAAAACTTTACAAAATCACGACAACACATGACAAAAATGACAAAAACATGACAAAAGGATGACAAGAATGACAAAATCATGACAAAACATGACAAAATCATGACAAAAATAACCAAAGTATGACAAAACATGACAAAATCATTATAAAATCATTACAAAATCATGAAAAAAATGGCAAAATCATGACAAAACATGAGAAAATCATGACAAAACATGACAAAATCATGACAAAATCATGACAAAAATGACAAAATCATGACAAAACATGACAAAATAATGACAAAACATCACAAAATCATGACAAAAATGACAAAACATCACAAAATCATGACAAAAATTAGAAAAAAAACAAAATCATGACAAAACATGACAAATAATGGCAATTTATGACAAATAATGACAAAACATGACAAAAATGACAAATTCATGACAAAAAAATGACACAAACAACAAAAATGACAAAATCATGAATTTAAAATAGCATGTTAACATGTTAAAAACACCATATAAACATGTCAAAACAGCAAATCAGCATGTTAAAACAGCATGTTATCATGATAAAACAGCATGTTAGCATGTTAGATTAGCATGTTAAAAAGACACAGTTTTAGAATGTTTATTTTGAACTGACATGATTCCATTTTACAATAAAAAACATCTTAATCTACTGTAATCTCCAAAAATGACCTCCGTACAACTTCAGACAGTTATGGATGTGACGTCACACTCTCTAGAAAATTTCGAGAATAGAAAGTGAAAGCATTTTACCATGGTAGTATTTTTAGTTCTAGCAACTACTGTAATGAAGACATCAATTCAGAATGATCATTTTGAACTGAGATGATTTAATTTTACAATACAAACTATCTAAATCTACTGTATTCTGCACAAAATGACCTCCGTAACACTGAGTCAAAGATAACTTGAGCATCAACAAATCAATCTCCGTAAATCATGATAAAAACAGCTTCATTCTATAATATACTCATATATTTACAATAAATATTCTATGATAAGATCAAAAAGATTTAAAAAACAACTTGCCTACTATATTTTATAATGTTAAAACCCATAAACATCCTGACGTGATGTAAACACATGGAGGCTGTCATGTTGAATTCTTCACAGCCTCATTCTGGAAAGTCTGGCGGTTTACACATATTTAAACATGGGGTGTAACAAATCTAGCATGGTTGATACACAGACAGAAACTTTGTACCTGTCATCAGGATCATTTGTCATGAGATCTTGTTTTAATCACCAAGGCCTCTGATGAATTGGGTTCCAATGTGTTTTGGTATGCACCATGAATCATCAACAACAGATATTGAAAGAAGAAGATGTTCAAAAAGAACCAGAAAAGATAAAATATCAAGAATATACAGTTAAAGATAGGTATGTCACTTCTGTTTTTGAAAACCAAGATACAGGGGAGAATTGATGACTCCTATGGGGTTTTTCTCTTCCAGAATGCCTCATTCAAGATGGCTGTCAATGTTGGCAGCCATCTTGAATGAGGCATTCTGGGAGAGAGAAAAAAACCCAGAGAGCCAGCCTATCTCTCAAGAGTTTCTTCAAAACCGAATTGATCTAAGTTACTTTAAAATCGATCTGATCTAAATGTAGATGATCGAAGTCGAGGGGACATAGCCCGAGCGTCATTATGAGGTGTGAACGAGACTGTATCTAGAATAACGAGAATACGTGAACGAGACTGTATCTAGAATAACGAGAATACGTGGACGAGACTGTATCTAGAATAACGAGAATACGTGAACGAGACTGTATCTAGAATAACGAGAATACGTGAACGAGACTGTATCTAGAATAACGAGAATACGTGAACGAGACTGTATCTAGAACAACGAGAATACGTGGACGAGACTGTATCTAGAATAACGAGAATACGTCGACGAGACTGTATCTAGAATAACGAGAATACGTCGACGAGACTGTATCTAGAATAACGAGAATACAACATGTACAATACACAATACATAATTGGATATTATATTTTGGTTCTATGTTCCCAGGGTGACAGTGGCGGGCCTCTGCAATGCTCCATGAATGGCACCTGGGTACATGCGGGAACTGTGTCGTGGGGGAACAGGAAATGCAAAGTGGGGCCTACCGTCTATGCCCGGACCTCTTACCACAGGGACTGGATATTGGCTAACATGTAGACAGGACAAAAACAATCCTTTTTCATGTACACCTTTGTTATTGGAAAGTTGATATAATTTATATCTATAACATAAATCTATTATAACAAAGATCCGCATTGTATCAATAAAGGATTCAGAATTCATTGCTTTAATTTCAAACGAGACAAAGAATAACTGAAGGTACATCAAAGCTTTAGCTATCCCAACTGCCGCGTGGCTCTATCGAAAAGGGTGGGGGCGGGGGATGTGGGTGGGTGGGGTGTCAAATTATAGCACTGCGACCCATGCGCGGAGATACCTCCGGAGCAATTCTCTCGGAATTCTATAGGTGTACTTAAAGGACTTTGGTAAATGTTTAATGTATGGGGTTGCGATGGCCGAGTGGTTAAGATATCGCCACACTAGCCTTCTATCTCTGGGTCGCGAGTTCGACATCCACGTGTCGTGGGGCAGTGAACTGGTACTGACCGCAGGCCGTTGTTTTCTTTCTGCTGATACTGCGGATTTCCTCCACCTCAAAAACCTGTAACGTCGTTAAATGAGATTGGCTGTTAAAAGGACGTTAAACAGAGGAGGGTTTCTAGTTAGAAAATGCGAGTTGCGAGTAACCGCTTTCTGTATCCACAAAAAATACTGTAATTAGGTAGATTGATGAGAATGAAAATTGACTCCTCAAATAAAATTCAACAATATATTAACACATGAGTAATTACCAGGAACAAAATACCCGTAAAGCGCAGCAGAGATTTATATAACTAATTATAGATTTATTTAACTAATTATAGTATCTAGATCTCTGGGCGCTGTAAGAGGTTTTTTACTTACATATGTATCTCCGGACATATACTCTAAATTATAGGGGTTTTCATTTTCCAACCATCGTTTGATATATTTTAATGACCTTGACAGTATTCATGGGTCTCAAACACATGACATATCCGGTCAGAACACATTTGCTGACCACTCGGCTTTTCTCCCGCATCCCACTACTCGGTTTCCCAACAACTACCCCCACCCTACCCCACCCTACCCCCACCCTACCGGTAAAAAACAGCCGTGGAGGCGAGACCCAAAATAAACACCAAGTTCTACATCGAAAATACATCAAAATCTTACTTATAGAATGAAAATTTATGTACGATAGTGGCGAATAATATCCAACAGACAAATTAATAACAAAAGAAAGGATGTGCGACACCAGTGACTACATATATGTATGTCCCTGGCCACAGCTACAACTCCAGGGATTATGAATTGACACAACTTACCCTGACGCCATCCCGATTTGCACCCTTCTCGGAAGAGAAGCTTTCTCAGAAGATCGCCTACCGTTAATATTATATATAATTGGGGGATCCGGAAGAACATAACCCAAACAAACATGGCGGATATCGCTGCGGTTCTCGGAGTGGCATGAACTGTAGTTTCAGAAATAGGAGAGACATCAAATTCAGAAAAGCAGATGAACCTTAGCCATTACTATACCAAATTGATATTCATAAAAGCAATAAAATGGAAAAGGTACACAAAGGCTGTCGGGCTCGTCACAAACAGACACAGAAAACCCTTAAGTGTTGGTGGTAGGCTATATAGGTACTGTATAGTGTTCTCTTATCGTCGAACAGATGCACGCCAATTTGAACATGACCATGACTTTTTTTAAATACAAAGTATACAGAGTAATTAATGGTATTACAATCGCATGATTTTTGCTTGATATAATTTTGCCTGTGTTGCTGAATGACATTTTGATGAAAATCATCAATCATGTCCACAAGTACCTGTGATTGAAAACAATTAACACCTAAGTGTCAATCCAGAAACACACATTTTTTATCATATCAAATACCCTCCTGCAGAACTCTTTTAATTTTGACAAAGTATGTCTTACCAAAATCAATTGGCAATTATGAGTGCAAAACTGCCAACCGCTCATTATGACATTATTCTTAATGTTACATCACAATAGTCACACTGTTGAAAAGGTTGTTCTCTCTTTGATGATAATAATTTGTTTATTCGATGTAGAATAAGTATCCTCGATATACATTCTTTAAAAAGTATTATGTAAATATATTAGCATGTTACTGCTTTGTTTGGCAGTAGCCGCCTGATGAATGCCAACCGGACAAAGGTCAATCAAGCCAACATTTGGTACCCTTAATTTGCCTGCGTCAACTTGGCGTTCATCTGGTCATAACTGACAACAGAAACAGTTCAATGCTTGAGTGAGAGTGTGAGTGGCACGTGAGCAGTACAAGGATTAAACAGGTTCACTTGTCAACTTCCATCACTCTGCACCTGACCCGAACCAAACATCAGGGAAATTTCTGGCACTATTGGTTCAAATGACTCTACCAGCCGATGATTATGTAAATCACAAGATTTTCCGCCTCAATGATATAGCAAGCTGTGTACAAGCATGCTCGTATGTATAACGATATTTACTATGGGTGGATAGGAAGAGTCAATGATGCCCGTTCTCTGTAATTTCCATTTGAGTGAAAATCTCCCCACTTTAGTTTGACAAAATCATATTATAGGTGACTGTGTTTATATCCACTCTCTAGATTTAAAATACTGATTTTTTTTCTCTCAACAAATCATTGTGTAGTACTCGAACAGTCGTTGAGCAGACAATGACACAACAATGTACAGTAACTTTTGTATTGTCCTGCATTCTAGATTGAACATGACATTGTTGATATACATATTGGAGTGCATGCTACGTGTCAGTTAATGGGTACTAGGTAATCAGGAATCAAAACGTTGGCAAAACTTGTATTAGTGCCTAGCATGGAAGGAATGGAATAACGTCATCTACTACTGACAAGGAACTAATATGATGACCTTTCATCATCAACCATCACTACTGACAAGGAACTAATATGATGACATTTCATCATCAACCATCACTACTGACAAGGAACTAATATGATGACATTTCTTGAGATAAGAACAATGATTATCGAGAAGTGAATTTGATTTATTGTAACAAAAATTTAAAAAAGGATAACAATCAAATATTAACGTTTAAAAAAGTCCATATCTATGAAATAAAATATTAATTGAATAATTTGAGCTATACCTGAAGTTACTATCTGTAACATCATTCCATGCATACTAAGGTTGGCTTCAGTATACTACTTCAACATACCTTGTTATTAGCTCCCTGTTGTTAATTAATAAATGTGAAAAAAAGTTTTAGATTGTCACAAGAACACATATAGAAATCCTACTTCAACTGCATCTTTTCCACAAATAGGAAAAAAGAAACTTGTCCTGTTATTGTCCCATCACTGTCAGTGTCACCATCATTGTCAGTGTCACCATCATCAACCATCACTGTCAGTGTCACCATCATCAACCATCACTGTCAGTGTCACCATCATCAACCATCACTGTCAGTGTAACCATCACCAACCATCACTGTCAGTGTCACCATCATTGTCAGTGTCACCATCATCAACCATCACTGTCAGTGTAACCATCACCAACCATCACTGTCAGTGTCACCATCATCAACCATCACTGTCAGTGTCACCATCATTGTCAGTGTCACCATCATCAACCATCACTGTCAGTGTCACCATCATCAACCATCACTGTCAGTGTCACCATCATCAACCATCATTGTCAGTGTCACCATCACCAACCATCACTGTCAGTGTCACTATCATCAACCATCACTGTCAGTGTCACCATCATCAACCAACACTGTCAGTGTCACCATCATCAACCAACACTGTCAGTGTCACCATCATTGTCAGTGTCACCATCATCAACCATCACTGTCAGTGTCACCATCATCAACCAACACTGTCAGTGTCACCATCATCAACTATCACTGTCACCATCATCAACCATCAGTGTCACCATCATCAACCATCACTATCAGTGTCACTATCATCAACCGTCACTGTCAGTGTCACCATCATCAACCATCACTGTCAGTGTCACCATCATCAAACATCACTGTCAGTGTCACCATCATCAACCGTCACTGTCAGTGTCACCATCATCAACCATCACTGTCAGTGTCACCATCATCAACCATCACTGTCAGTGTCACCATCATCAACCGTCACTGTCAGTGTCACCATCATCAACCAACACTGTCAGTGTCACCATCATCAACCAACACTGTCAGTGTCACCATCATCAACCATCACTGTCAGTGTCACCATCATCAACCATCACTGTCAGTGTCACCATCATCAACCATCACTGTCAGTGTCACCATCATCAACCATCACTGTCAGTGTCACCATCATCAACCGTTACTGTCAGTGTCACCATCATCAACCGTCACTGTCAGTGTCACCATCATCAACCACCATCATCAACCATCACTGTCAGTGTCACCATCATCAACCATCACTGTCAGTGTCACCATCATCAACCATCACTGTCAGTGTCACCATCATCAACCATCACTGTCAGTGTCACCATTATCAACAATCACTATCAGTGTCACCATCATCAACCATCACTGTCAGTGTCACCATCATCAACCATCACTGTCAGTGTCACCATCATCAACCAACACTGTCAGTGTCACCATCATCAACTATCACTGTCAGTGTCACCATCATCAACCATTACTGTCAGTCAAAGATTAAAGATGTTAAAGCTGCTGTCAAGCAGAACCTATCAAGATTGATCACCGGTGTATTTTTATTTCGTTTTAATATTATTTTTCCCTGTGTGATATTTTATGAGATGTCAGACGTTTTCGATGCTCTCAATATGCCTAGTGGTGACTTAACCCGACCTAGATTTCTATGACTGGTATCGTCACTGAAACAGAAGACGCCTGATTTTCTGGAGTTCCTGGTCTTTTACCTATTTAACGTCTAAAGAAACCTGACACAACTCTACATTTATCTCCTATTGTGCCCCGTTTTGTCGACTCTGGGTAAGAATCAGCTTCCCTTTTTTAATGTTGGTCCAACAAAAATACGGACAGACAGTCTCACTGAAGAACACAGTGGTACAGGAATGCTAGAGACGGCAACAATGGCTGTTTTAGGAATAATTATCGTGAAACTATTGACCAATACATAGCTGGACATATTTTTCTTCATAACTGTTTTGGAGATAGGAGAATTGTGCAAACGCATGTGCGAGTACATATCTCAAGAGTACAGGCGCTTGTCATTTCATGTGATTTTATTTAGCTATTGAATTACTCCCCCACTATAATCAATATAAATCTATTAGCTAATTCTAATATCACCGGTAAATAATCATGGTGTTGCCTTATTTTGACACGAATACATATACTAATGCCAATATAAGAGGTTCTGTATTTACGTAGATTGGGACTGTAACTGATTGGGTACAACAACTCCATGCGTCCCTTTGCTGCACATTGTTATTTCTCGTATGCTTAATAATGAAAAGGTAAATGATTATATTATAAGGCCACGATAATTAAAATATTGATTTTACAGAAATATTATGTAACTGTGGCAATCTCCTCAAGGAAAGCTTGTCTCCAGACAACAGACACCGAGACCACTACGTTAACCCGGAAATACCTTTATCACTCTCATCATTCACCTCAAGTTCAAAGGTCAAGCAAACACACTATTTTCCTTACATTGAATGTTTTTCCGTCTTATTACTTTTAGCAGATGTTTTTTTTAAACAATTTAAGCCAGCTCAATGAAACTGCCTAATCAAAGATCATGGTCATCGGATTCTATGTCAGATTGGATATCACTCAGCTTTTTAATGTCTTCATATATTTACAGTTAGGTAGTTAGACACGATATAAACTAGATAAGATTTACAGTTAGGTAGTTAAGACACGATATACACTAGATAAGATTTACACTTAGGTAGTTAGACACGATAGAAACTAATTAGATAAGTCTACGAGAGCATATCTGACACAGATCGTAACATCATTCCATAAATATGAAATTATAAAGTTACGCGTAACACATGCCTTGTCATTCAGTGTTTTAAATGATCGAAACTTCGATACGCGGCACGTAAATGTTTACATCCTATCACAAAACTATCCCTAGCCTGTCAGTAACGTTTACTTCAATACTCCTGTTCACTAGATCGCCTTCCTGTGTAGCAACTGACAACTGTGAATTAATCCATGCACAAAAAAAATGTTCCTAATGACAATTCGAAAATATAAAACAAAACAAAACACCACATTCTTCAATAAAACACAAGCAAATAGATAACATGTCTGCTGATAATAAATGGTTATAAGAGATTCGTATGTTTACTTTGATTTGTAGTATTTCCATGCATTCTGGTTACCGATCTGTACGTGACAATGGAATTACAGAGTAAGGCGCAGGCCTGTCAAATGGCACGGTTAGTTTTATTTGTTCGTTTTAAAACGAGAAACAGAAAACGTAAATATCTGAGAAGTGCGTTACTAAAATATCTTTATATGGAATCTGTATAGTCGATTTAAATCCACGGATACACGTTCTAAACCTGATCTGTATTATCCTGGGTATGTTATTGATATAACACCGGTTTGTTGAACTTTGTATCGGCCGTTCTGTCCCTATCTTGCCCACAGCAATGTCCAGTCTGACCGATAAGGTTGTGATCATTACAGGTTTGTTTGTAACTTTATACATAGTGAACACTCAAATTCATAATGCATGTGTTATTATAGCCCAGAACAACTCTTCGGCGTCTATATATATATATATATATCATGGTATAGTTTTCCTGTCAACTATGTAGTTATAGGAATGTCTAACAAAACGGAACGAAATAACCTGTATGTACATAGCTATAGGTAACCCCCTGATGGACTCGTCCATTCATCAACAATGATACTAGTAATCTCGGCAGCATCGGATCAGTAGAACACTACCTTTATGATACAACAATACAATTCAGGTGTAATATTAAAGTACTTGTCCATGTAATTATAACAGGCCGTCCAATCAAAACAGTTATACAACGTTGTATTGTAGTTATGTATAATGTGCACTACATCTATACTTGATTATCACATGAAGTCTTATCTATGACATCTATACTTATCTATGATTATCTATGACATATGCAGTTATGATAATTATCTGTGACATATGTAATTATCTATGACATCTATATTAATTAATGACATCTACATGAATAATAATTAATGACATCTATAATAATAAATGACATCCATACTTATCTATGACATATGTAATTATCTATGACAGATGTAATTATCTATGACATATGTATTTATCTATGACATACATACTTATCTATGACATATATAATTATCTATGACACATGTAATTATCTATGACATATGTAATTATCTATGACATATGTTATTATCTATGACATATATAATAAATAATGACATACATACTTATCTATGACATATATAATAATTAATGACATACATATCGTAATGTTGTAAAAACGATCCCCCTCGGCCGATACTTAATTCGCCAAGGGCCTATTATGATTAATTAGGAAACAGCATAGGTGGTGTACAGATGCTAAAAGTAAATGATTAAATAAATAAATAAATAATATAACTTAAAGGTTTAACAAAATAACATCGCGGGTTGATTCGATGTGATGGCAGCGCGTGTTATGTCGTGAATGTTTTTGTTATTGTTTTTTTACGCGATATGTACATTTCGTCCGCAAATCTCGCCCCAAACAGCGGGTAGCAGTGACAATATCGGGTGGCAAATTCATATTAAAATTAGTTCGTTGTAACGAATTGAACAAATATTAAAATTATATGAAAGTAATTGTGTAGAAAGGTATAATTTAGGCATAAGAAACCAAACAAAAGGTGGTCGAAAGATCCTATTAGCGTAACGAAAAGGGTATCAAGATGACTCGTCACAAACCGACAACATGTACTCACACAACTTATTCGGCCAATCAGCTGCATATAGTTTATATTGCAATGAACGCCGATGGTAAGCTAATGTACGATACTTCTTTGATAAATTACTAAAAACACTAGAATACACTGTATGTCTGTGTGAAATGAAAATAAGATCTGGTATGAGTAGGCTTAAAACTTCAAGTTCATATAATTTTTAATTTTTGCTCGCCAAAACTCACATGGGATGACAACCCATTTCCCTTTTGTACCATTTATATAACTTAATACACTTAATTTACCAGGTGCCAGTTCCGGTATCGGAGCCAGTACCTGTGTACACCTGGCCAAACTCAAACCAAAGTTGGTACTGGCCTCGAGGAATGTAGATAACTTGACCAAGGTTTCTGAGCAGTGTCAAGCTAATGGACTGTCGTCGGAGTCGGTGAGTTTCCAGGTCATTTGTGTAAAATATATGTAAACAGAGACATATACACACTACTGAAGTTACATTGTAAGTACCACAGGGGAGAACGACTGTTACTACTGAAGTTAACGACCACAGGGGAGAACGACTGTTACTATGTCTCTGATGTAAACCAAGTGTTATCTCGCATTATTTCGTCTTTTTAGACTATATATTGTTTGATCACGTGTAGTCGGGGTATAAGTGTTTATGTTTGTATTATACATTCCCAGCGGATGAAGGACAGTTGTCTCTGTTGAACATTACTCGAGGACATGGCCAGTTTTATTGAGAGTTGATAGTATCCTGGTTTGTTCCTTTATTATAGAGGTTGTACAATTCTCTGCCTCGTTTGACATACGGCTCAGCTCCAGGCTAATCGGAGGGTATCAGATAGGTGTTAGAAGCTTTGCCTCGTGGTGTTTACAACTTTGCCTTTAGTTTTAAAACAATCGCGATATCTTGTTGTGTGAAGTTCATGATAAAGGGATCGTGATGTAACCTTGACCCTTTAGGTCGTTGAATAGCTTTCAAATAAAACCATACCAATTGATTATTAATTGTTGGGTAGCTCACAAGTTCATTGTGATATACCATTGTGTTTGTGATATATCATTGTTTGTGATATATCATTGTTTGTGATATATCATTGTGTTTGTGATATATCATTGTGTTTGTGATATATCATTGTGTTTGTGATATACCATTGTGTTTGTGATATATCATTGTTTGTGATATATCATTGTTTGTGATATATCATTGTTTGTGATATATCATTGTGTTTGTGATATATCATTGTGTTTGTGATATACCATTGTGTTTGTGATATACCATTGTTTGTGATATATGATTGTTTGTGATAGATCATTGTTGGTGATATATAAGGCGGCTGTCTTTAAGCAGTTTATTCTCCTCGATTTTGGATCTTCACGAATGTATATACCGGTACCCTATTTCCTGACCGATTTGGTTTTGTTTTAGTCGAACGTATTGAATTTATCTATCAGTTCATGAGGTAATGAAGATTTTCCTCATCACTTGATTGGGATCGAGTTTGAATATCTTTATTATTTTACTCATTTTGTACCTGTGCTCAAATACACATGCCTGCGTAATGTTTTGTATCAAGCAGGAATATAACTATCAAGAAATGGATGTTTCAATATTTACATCAATTGTTGTCAGATCAGAAACACAGTAATAACAAATGTTTTCTAAGGAGTCGTTTTTAGATCAGTAACATTTGTACCTCATATGCCTTTATAATGATAAATGTATCTTTTTGACAGATTCTAATAGTTCATTGTGACGTCGACAAGGAGGATGACCTTCGGAACCTTGTAGATGAGACTGTATCAAAGTTCGGGCACATTGACGTACTGGTCAGTAGCTCATCATCTTATAACAAGACAGTAAATATTGTATGATATAATATTACAATAAAACAAAACAACTTAAAGAAATAAAGTGTAAAAAAAACAATGATGCATTGCAATAGAGTATCAATTAACAGATGTAAAAATGTACCAAATATAGCAACAAATACCATGTGTAAAAATGTACCACATATAGTAACAATTACTAGGTGTAAAAATGTACCAAATATAGTAACAATTACTGGGTGTAAAAATGTACCAAATATAGTAACAATTACTGGGTGTAAAAAATGTACCAAATATAGCAACAAATACTGGGTGTAAAAATGTACCAAATATAGTAACAATTACTGGGTGTAAAAATGTACCAAATATAGTAACAATTACTGGGTGTAAAAATGTACCAAATATAGCAACAAATACTGGGTGTAAAAACGTACCAAATATAGCAACAATTACTGGGTGTAAAAACGTACCAAATATAGTAACAATTACTGGGTGTAAAAATGTACCAAATATAGTAACAATTACTGGGCGTAAAAATGTACCAAATATAGTAACAATTACTGGGCGTAAAAATGTACCAAAAATAGTAACAATTACTGGGCGTAAAAATGTACCAAAAATAGTAACAATTAACGATCGTAAGAATGTACCAAATATAATAACATTTAACGAGTATAGCAATGTAACAAATATGGTAACAATTAACGGGTGTAAGACTTTACCAAATAAAGTAATATTTTGTCCCAAATACCATTGTACATCATGCCCGAACATAGTATGATCACACTGTAAGATTGAATGGCCACACTATATTATTGTATATATGACCACATTGTACAATTGTATGACCACACTGTAACATTGTATGACCACACTTTAACCTTATGTGACCACACTGTAACCTTGTATGACCACACTGTAACCTTATATGACCACACTGTAACATTGTATGACCACACTGTAACCTTGTATGACCACACTGTAACCTTGTATGACCACACTGTAACCTTATATGACCACACTGTAACCTTATATGACCATACTGTTACCTTGTATGACCACACTGTAACCTTGTATGACCACACTGTAACCTTGTATGACCACACTGTAACCTTATATGACCACACTGTAACCTAATATGACCACGCTGTAACCTTATATGACCACGCTGTAACCTTGTATAACCACACTGTAACCTTATATGACCACACTGTAACCTTGTATGACCACACTGTAACCTTGTATGACCACACTGTAACCTTATATGACCACATTGTAACCTTATATGACCACACTGTAACCTTGTATGACCACACTGTAACCTTGTATGACCACACTGTAACCTTATATGACCACATTGTAACCTTATATGACCACACTGTAACCTTGTATGACCACATTGTAACCTTATATGACCACACTGTAACCTTATATGACCACAATGTAACTTTGTATGACTACACTGTAACCTTGTATGACCAAACTGTAACCTTATATGACCACACTGTAACCTTGTATGACCACACTGTAACCTTATATGACCACACTGTAACCTTATATGACCACACTGTAACCTTGTATGACCACACCGTTACCTTATATGACCACCCTGTAACCTTATATGACCACCCTGTAACCTTATATGACCACATTGTTACCTTGTATGACCACACTGTAACCTTTTATGACCACACTGTAACCTTATATGATCACACTGTAACCTTATATGACCAAACTGTAACCTTGTATGACCACACTGTAACCTTGTATGACCACATTGTAACCTTATATGACCACACTATAACCTTGTATGACCACACTGTAACCTTGTATGACCACACTGTAACATTGTATGACCACACTGTAACCTTGTATGACCACACTGTAACCTTGTATGACCACACTGTAACCTTGTATGACCACACTGTTACCTTGTATGACCACACTGTAACCTTGTATAATCACACTGTAACCTTATATGACCACACTGTAACCTTGTATGACCATACTGTAACCTTATATGACCACACTGTAACCTTATATTATCACATTGTAACCTTGTATGACCACACTGTAACATTATATGACCACACTGTAACCTTGCATGACCACACTGTAACCTTGTATGACCACACTGTAACCTTGTATGACCACGATGTAACCTTGTATGACTATATTGTAACCTTGTATTTCCACACTGTAACCTTGTATGACCACACTGTAACCTTATATGACCACACTGTAACCTTGTATGACCACACTGTAACCTAATATGATCACACTGTAACCTTATATGACCACACTGTAACCTTATTTGACCACACTGTAACTTTGTATAATCACACTGTAACCTTGTATGACCACACTGTAACCTTATTTGACCACACTGTAACCTTGTATGACCACACTGTAACCTTATATGACCACACTGTAACCTTATATGACCACACTGTAACCTTGTATGACCACACTGTAACCTTATATGACCACACTGTAACCTTGTATGACCACACTGTAACCTAATATGACCACACTGTAACCTTATATGACCACCCTGTAACCTTATACGACCACACTGTAACCTTGTATAATCACACTGTAACCTTGTTTGACCACACGTAACCTTATATGACCACACTGTAACCTTGAATGACCACACTGTAACCTTATATAACCACACTGTAACCTTGTATAACCACACTGTAACCTTGTATGACCACACTGTAACCTTGTATGACCACACTGTAACCTTATATGACCACGATGTAACCTTGTATGACTACACTGTAACCTTATATGACCACACTGTAACCTTGTATGACCACACTGTAACCTTGTTTTTCCACACTGTAACCTTGTATGACCCACTGTAACCTTGTATGACCACGATGTAACCTTGTATGACTACATTGTAACCTTGTATGACCACACTGTAACCTTATATCACCACACTGTAACCTTGTATAATCACACTGTAACCTTGTATGATCACACTGTAACCTTATATGACCACACTGTAACCTTGTATGACCACACTGTAACCTTGTATGACCACACTGTAACATTATATGACCACACTGTAACCTTGTATGACCACACTGTAACCTTGTATGACCACACTGTAACTTTATATGACCACACTGTAACCTTGTATGACCACGCTGTTACCTTATATGACCACACTGTAACCTTGTATGACCACACTGTACCTTATATGACCACACTGTAACCTTGTATGACCACACTGTAACCTTGTATGACCACACTGTAACCTTATATGACCACACTGTAACATTGTATGACCACACTGTAACCTTATTTGACCACACTGTAACTTTGTATGACCACACTGTAACCTTGTATGACCACACTGTAACCTTGTATGACCAAACTGTAACCTTGTATGACCACACTGTAACCTTGTATGACCACACTGTAGCCTTATATGACCACACTGTAACCTTATATAACCACACTGTAACCTTGTATGACCACACTGTAGCCTTATATGACCACACTGTAACCTTATATAACCACACTGTAACCTTATATGACCATACTGTAACTTTATATGACCATACTGTAACCTTATATGACCACCCTGTAACCTTATATGACCATACTGTAACCTTGTATGACCACACTGTAACCTTGTATAACCACACTTTAACCTTGTATAACCACACTGTTACCTTGTATAAGCACACTGTTACCTTGTATAACCACACTGTTACCTTGTATGACCACACTGTAACCTTGTATGACCACACTGTAACCTTGTATAACCACACTTTAACCTTGTATAACCACACTGTTACCTTGTATGACCACACTGTAACCTTGTATGACCACACTGTAACCTTGTATGACCACACTGTAACCTTGTATGACCACACTGTAACCTTGTACAACCACACTTTAACCTTATATAACCACACTGTAACCTTATATGACCACACTGTAACCTTGTATAACCACACATTAACCTTGTATAACCACACTGTTACCTTGTATGACCACACTGTAACCTTGTATGACCACACTGTAACCTTGTATGACCACGCTGTAAACTTATATGACCACACTGTAACCTTGTATGACCACACTGTTACCTTGTATGACCACACTGTAACGTTATATGACCACACTGTAACCTTGTATGACTACATTGTAACCTTGTATGACCACACTGTAACCTTGTATGACCACACTGTAACGTTATATGACCACACTGTAACCTTGTATGACCACATTGTTACCTTGTATGACCACACTGTAACGTTATATGACCACACTGTAACCTTGTATGACCACACTGTAACCTTATATGACCACACTGTAACCTTGTATGACCACATTGTTACCTTGTATGACCACACTGTAACGTTATATGACCACACTGTAACGTTATATGACCACACTGTAACGTTATATGACCACACTGTAACCTTGTATGACTACATTGTAACCTTGTATGACCACACTGTAACCTTGTATGACCACACTGTAACCTTGTATGACCACGCTGTAACCTTGTATGACCACACTGTAACCTTGTATGACCACACTGTAACTTTATATGACCACACTGTAACCTTATATGACCACACTGTAACCTTGTATAATCACACTGTAACCTTGTTTGACCACACTGTAACCTTATATGACCACACTGTAACCTTATATGACCACACTGTAACCTTGTATGACCACACTGTAACCTTATATGACCACACTGTAACCTTGTATGCAGGTGAACAATGCCGGGAGCAGTATATACCGGTCAATCATGGACACAACTTTGGACATGTTTGACCAGACTGTGAGAACCAATTTGCGAGCGCCTTTCTACCTCAGTCAACTATGTATTCCTCACTTGATTAAAACACAAGGTGAGTAATCCATAGAAATGATGGTTTATATAGATTTATCCTATAACTACGCTTGTTTCACAACTGATATGGTACGTGCTAAAATTCGTAGCAGTGTGTTATTGTCTTTGTTTACACACCGCAGTGTGTAACCACTTTCTAAGCGTCTGATTGGTCATTTGTGACCCCCAACAAATCTGACTGGCTAACCTCTGGCCTTTGACCACAGACTATTTTTACTACTCTCACTTTATTCTTCTTTTTTTGTCGTCTGCCTTCAAAATATCAACATAGACACGTTTTGTGGAGGATTTGTCGATACTCAAAATTAGCAACGTTTGATTGTGACTTAATCACGATCGGTATGGCGGATGTCCTCAATGTTTGATTGTGACTTAACCCAGATTTGCATGGCGGATGTCCTCAGCGTTTTATTGTACCTTAGCCCTGATTTGCATGGCGGATGCCCTCAGCGTTTTATTGTGACTTAACCCTGATTTGCATGGCGGATGCCCTCAGCGTTTTATTGTGACTTAACCCTGATTTGCATGGCGGATGCCCTCAGCGTTTTATTGTGACTTAACCCTGATTTGTATGGCTGATGTCCTCAACCTTTTATTATGACTTAACCCTAATTTGTATGGCGGATGTCCTAAATGTTTTATTGTGACTTAACCCAGATTTGCATGGCGGATGTCCTCAGCGTTTTATTGTACCTTAACCCTGATTTGCATGGCGGATGCCCTCAGCGTTTTATTGTGACTTAACCTTGATTTGTATGGCGAATGTCCTCAATGTTTGATTGTGACTTAACCTTGATTTGTATGTCGGATGTCCTCAATGTTTGATTGTGACTTAACCCTGATTTGCATGGCGGATGTCCTCAATGTTTGATTGTGACTTAACCTTGATTTGTATGGCGGATGTCCTCAATGTTTGATTGTGACTTAACCCTGATTTGTATGGCGGATGTCCTCAATGTTTGATTGTGACTTAACCCTGATTTGCATGGCGGATGTCCTCAATGTTTTATTGTGACTTAACCCTGATTTGCATGGCGGATGCCCTCAGCGTTTTATTGTGACTTAACCCTGATTTGCATGGCGGATGTCCTCAGCGTTTTATTGTGACTTAACCTTGATTTGTATGGCGGATGTCCTCAATGTTTGATTGTGACTTAACCTTTATTTGTATGGCGGATGTCCTCAATGTTTGATTGTGACTTAACCCTGATTTGCATGGCGGATGTCCTCAAGTTTGATTGTGACTTAACCTTGATTTGTAGTTCGGATGTCCTCAATGTTTTATTGTGACTTAACCCTGATTTGTATGGCGGATGTCCTCCATGTTTGATTGTGACTGACTTAACCCTGATTTGCATGGCGGATGTCTTCAATGTTTGATTGTGACTAAACCCTGATTTGTATGGCGGATGTCCTCAATGTTTGATTGTGACTAAACCCTGATTTGTATGGCGGATGTCCTCAATGTTTGATTGTGACTAAACCCTGATTTGTATGGCGGATGTCCTCAATGTTTGATTGTGACTAAACCCTGATTTGTATGGCGGATGTCCTCAATGTTTGATTGTGACTAAACCCTGATTTGTATGGCGGATGTCCTCAATGGCGGATGTCGTTACACAGATTTATATGGTGGATGTCCTAACACAGATTTGTATGGCGGATGTCCTAACACAGATTTATATGGCGGATGTCCTAACACAGATTTGTATGGCAGATGTCCTCAATGAAGTCGGAGACGCTTACTCTTCCGGACCGTTTGTACTTCGAGCCTTCACGGAAATCTTTGTTTTTTTGTTGATAATTTTCCCCCATGTAATCAAAGTTTTGATTTTTGATTCGTTATTATGTCGATATTTATTGTTGTATTTGATCAGATTGTTTACCACTACAACATTCTCATGATGCAGTGATATAATCAGCTTTATATATCTGGCTATTCGATTTGGTACCGTGCATTGTTAACGAAGGACTAAACAGCTGTATGGTGCAGTTTTACATTCATTATTCAGCATTGATTTACCTTTATAATAAATTCATACTTGCAAGATCAATGATTCTGATATTAAAGACGATTTAAAGCAATCCTTTTGTTACTTCCCTCGTCGTTGTACTGAGTGACCTTTTTTTTGGATAGGTATACATGGCTTTATCATTGAAGGTGACAATAAAAAGGTCAATATATAGTTACAGGTATTTATGTTTACAGGTAACATCGTCAATGTATCCAGCATTTCGTCCACTAAAGCGGTACGTAATTGATCATCAGGATAGACATTTCTTTAAAGTCACACTATACGTACAGTATCTGTATGGAGTTCCATTACCCAGTAACTAACACCACCGCGGGGATTCTTATCGCTTGATATACCTGTTTGTTACCGTTTCTCTTTGCAAACCGTATCAGCTTATTACCAAAAGGGCTACTCTCCGCAAACATTGTATACGAGTTATAGGTTTAACTGCACAAAACGTACACCTTATACTGTCGTCCAGTGTTTCCCCGGAGTTGGTGAGAGTTACCTACCCTTAATCAGTCCAGACTTATTTCCACAGTTCCCGACAGCTGTTGCCTACTGCATGGCAAAGGCGGGACTTGACCACCTGACTCGGACCTTAGCTGTAGGTAAGTCGTTATCTTATTTACCGTTTACTGACGTCGATGTTTCCGTGAAATGTTTGGTATGATATAGTGACAGACACTGCCGACATTAGACAGCCCTGGTCAGTTGTTAACCGTGTACGTCCGATATGCTGGCAGTGGTTTCTTACCATATTGTACCTTCTTTTTACATCAGGGTCCGATGTAGACACCAGTTTTTCAGTTTATTTTTCAGCATAGCCGTCTAATTTTGTTTTGGCTCCGGATATGACGCAACAGGTGGCGTTTCTGGTCAAGATGAAGTACGTGATTGGTCAATGTAGCGGTCAATGCAAAATGCAGATATATTTCTTGTTTCTAATGTTTTTTTCCATGGGAATGGTGCGTTTATTGATTTTGTCTGTTTTAATCAAATTTGTTGGCACATTTATCTTGAATATCTGCCAAGTTATAAGTGGTATAAGTGACAAAGAGTCATGCGGTTTCATGTAGCAAAACGGCCAGAGGTCGAAGAACCTCAAAAATAGTATTTCCGCAACAATCGAGGAATCGCTGAAAAGCAAAATCTTCGCCATTAGAACTGTAAAACAGGTATTAATCTTCCGGAAGACGCCGTAACTGCTAAGAATATAATCCCTTTCAAAACAGATTACATGAAAGAATTATAGGGAAGCCATAACTAGAAAAGAACTTTAACCACAAATTGTAGGATACTGAAAGAGTCCAGTGCAGAGGAACTTAATCATTTCACTTTAGGGATGTTTCCGATAAAAACTTTTAAGTTTTCATCAGATCATTACAATGTCATCGGAGTATATTAATGAACTGGTTAAACGGAAAATGGTCAGTATATATTATCGCTTTTTAAGATTTGTTTATTGTTGTTTTTACATTGAAACATAAAAGTTACGCTGTAAGCGACTATTAACATTTGCTTTTAATAACTGACCATTTTAAGTTCAACCAGTTCATTAATATACTCCGATGACATTTTAATGATCTGATGAGAACTTAAAAGGTTTTTTTTATCGAAAATACCCCTAAAGTGAACAGAATAAGTACTATTGTGAAAGTCATCATACCACTTCTGATTTCTGTTGTAGATCTCGCTGGAAAAAAGGTTCGCGTAAACTCAGTCAAGTATGTATTGTAAACAAGTATGTATTGTAAACAAGTATGTATTGTAAACAAGTATGTATTGTAAACAGGTATGTATTGTAAACAGGTATGTATTGTAAACAAGTATGTATTGTAAACAGGTATGTATTGTAAACAAATATGTATTGTAGACAGGTATGTATTGTAAACAGGTATGTATTGTAAACAAGTATGTATTATAAACAGGTATGTATTGTAAACAGGTATGTATTGTAAACAAGTATGTATTGTAAACAGGTATGTATTGTAAACAAGTATGTATTGTAAACAGGTAATTATTCCATCAAGGTAGAGTTGATACCAAGTGTATTTCATTAAAGGTAGATGTACTACTGGAATGAACACCTACTTTCTGTATCGAGGTGTCCTACTACCGTCTAAATGACGTTTACTATACTGCGTAGATAGCTGGCTACCTAGGGTTATACACTTTGAAATAAGTTCGGGATTTTAAGATGTACCTGATCTTACTTTGTTGTTGTTGTAGCCCCGGTGTAATTATCACCAACTTCCAGAAAAATGCGGGTATGGCTGACGACAAATATGAGCAGGTAATTGTTGACCACTTAGACACGAGAAACACTTATATATAATAATACGCTCGCTTAGCTTTCCTTTTAGTGTCTGATATGGTACATTGTACTACGGTATTGTCACAGAAACAATCAATCAGTTGTTAAACCTCCCTGATTTGATAATAAATCTGATTCCTTAACAAGGATACTGACGAAATCAACATCTCTGTTACCAGACCTTGTCTGAGATACTGACGAAATCAACATGTCTGTTACCAGACCTTGTCTGAGATACTGACGAAATCAACATGTCTGCTACCAGACCTTGTCTGAAATCTACATAACATTTCCTCATCCCAAATTAACTGAGGTTATTCTGATGAGGTTTTGGATGCTTATCTCAAAACTCTTAGTAGATGTATATTTCAGGTTCTCTTGAATATTCACACAATCACAGACATATCCAATGTTTTAGTTGGGACCGTTGTATTAAGTGCCATATTTTCACGTGACAGTAATCGTCCCATAATCCCAATGGAGACATACTGTATATATAACTGTAACATTGACCGTCCCAATGGAGACATACTGTATATATAACTGTATTTTCAGTACATTGACCGTCCCAATGGAGACATACTGTATATATAACTGTATTTACAGTACATTGACCGTCCCAATGGAGACATACTATATGTATAACTGTATTTACAGTATATTGACCGTCCCAATGGAGACATACTATATGTATAACTGTATGTACAGTACAATGACCGTCCCAATGGAGACATACTATATATATAACTGTATTTACAGTACATTGACCGTCCCAATGGAGACATACTATATGTATAACTGTATTTCAGTATATTGACCGTCCCAATGGAGACATACTATATGTATAACTGTATTTACAGTTTTTTGACCGTCCCAATGGAGACATACTATATGTATAACTGTATTTACAGTACATTGACCGTCCAAATGGAGACATACTGTATATATAACTGTATTTTCAGTACATAGACCGTCCCAATGGAGACATACTGTATGTATAACTGTATTTTCAGTACATTGACCGTGCCAATGGAGACATACTATATATATAACTGTATTTACAGTACATTGACCGTCCCAATGGAGACATACTATATGTATAACTGTATTTTCAGTACATTGACCGTCAGAAAGCTCTCCAACCTCTGGGAGGTGCTGGCGATCCTGAAGAGGTTGCTAAGGCGATCCAATTCCTGGCATCTGACGATTCTTCGTTCGTTACTGGTCAGCTGATATTTGTGGACGGAGGACGTCACGTATTTTCCCCGTGTTAGAAATGAAGTGTTGGCAATGTTATGGAATGTATACAAAATTGAGTGATTGGTGATTGGACGATGTGTAATACATATAAAACAGTTTAGGTCATTGAACTATGTGTAATACATGTACAACATTTTAAGTGATTGAACGGTGTCAATTGCGCTACATATTCGATTGGCCTACTGAGCAATGAACAATGCCAAAGTATCCAGTGAGTTACATTGTAAAATGCCAACATATCGGGCGATTAGGCATCGTTAGAAATAGGCCTAGTGGAAACGACAACTGCATTCCTTATTATCCAGTAACATATTATAAGTTACAAGTTGTACGTTTATTATAATAAATAATCACAGACAAAGAATGGACGTTCTTCTCGTTTAATGACATGTTTCTTTTTACAATGCGTTTCCAATTATGAACCCTAGTTTGATAATGGCTGATGATTATGATTGCACTAGTTGAATTACGTGTGTTAGTCAAAATTACAAAGTGGCAAGTACTGTACTAGTCCGATTACGGGTGTTAATCATAATTACACATGGCGGGTTCCAGTCCAATTACAGATGTTAATCATAATTACACATGTCGGGTCCTAGTCCAATTACGGGTGTTAATCATAATTGGCGGGTTTTAGTCCGATAACGGGTGTTAATCATAATTACACATGGCGGGTTCTAGTCCAATTACGGATGTTAATCATAATTACATATGGCGGGTTCTAGTCCAATTACAGATGTTAATCACAATTACACGTGTCGGGTCCTAGTCCAATTACGCGTGTTAATCATAATTGGCGGGATCTAGTCCGATAACGGGTGTTAATCATAATTACAAGTGGCGGGTTCTAGTCCGATTACGGGTGTTAATCATAATTACAAGTGGCGGGTTCTAGTCCGATTACGGGTGTTAATCATAATTACACATGGCGAGTCCTAGTCCGATTACGGGTGTTAATCATAATTACACATGGCGAGTCCTAGTCCGATTACGGGTGTTAATCATAATTACACATGAAGGGTCCTAGTCCGATTACGGATGTTAATCATAATTACACATGGCGGGTTCTAGTCCGATAACGGGTGTTAATCATAATTACACATGCTAAATCCCTACATATTGTGAATATTGTTTCCTTTTTTCGCACCTAAAATTAAATTATAAATAGCTAAACTACATTATATGAACTCTTCTTTTTTACATAATACGACCAGTGATTATTTTAATTCTCGTGTTTTTAACACGCTGTGGTTACCAGTGCCAAGCATAGAACTGATGTCACGTGTACATAGTGACCTTAACCAATCTGATGTCACATGTACGAGGATGGCACTGGTACTGCCCTAGTAGTACAGTGATTAGTGTCGTCCCCGTACTGTTGTTGTTTGTGTAACTGGAGCGTGTCGGATTGTGAGTATTAGTTTCGTCCCTGTACTGGTGTTGTTTGTGTAACTGGAGCGTGTCGGATTGTGAGTATTAGTTTCGTCCCTGTACTGGTGTTGTTGTTTGTGTAACTGGAGCGTGTCGGATTGTGAGTATTAGTGTCGTCCCCGTACTGGTGTTGTTTATGTAACTGGAGCGTGTCGGATTGTGAGTATTAGTGTCGTCCCCGTACTGGTGTTGTTTGTGTAACTGGAGCGTGTCGGATTGTGAGTATTAGTGTCGTCCCCGTACTGGTGTTGTTTGTGTAACTGGTGCGTGTCGGATTGTGAGTATTAGTGTCGTCCCTGTACTGTTGTTGTTGTTTGTGTAACTGGAGCGTGTCGGATTGTGAGTATTAGTTTCGTCCCTGTACTGGTGTTGTTGTTTGTGTAACTGGAGCGTGTCGGATTGTGAGTATTAGTGTCGTCCCCGTACTGGTGTTGTTTATGTAACTGGAGCGTGTCGGATTGTGAGTATTAGTGTCGTCCCCGTACTGGTGTTGTTTGTGTAACTGGAGCGTGTCGGATTGTGAGTATTAGTGTCGTCCCCGTACTGGTGTTGTTTGTGTAACTGGTGCGTGTCGGATTGTGAGTATTAGTGTCGTCCCTGTACTGTTGTTGTTGTTTGTGTAACTGGAGCGTGTCGGATTGTGAGTATTAGTTTCGTCCCTGTACTGGTGTTGTTGTTTGTGTAACTGGAGCGTGTCGGATTGTGAGTATTAGTGTCGTCCCCGTACTGGTGTTGTTTATGTAACTGGAGCGTGTCGGATTGTGAGTATTAGTGTCGTCCCCGTACTGGTGTTGTTTGTGTAACTGGAGCGTGTCGGATTGTGAGTATTAGTGTCGTCCCCGTACTGGTGTTGTTTGTGTAACTGGAGCGTGTCGGATTGTGAGTATTAGTGTCGTCCCCGTACTGGTGTTGTTTGTGTAACTGGAGCGTGTCGGATTGTGAATATTAGCATTAAACTGATTTTGGTTAGGATGCTTATTATAGTTTAGCATGAAGTAATGAGTTTTCATTATGCTTAAAATGCATCATTCACATGATAAATAACTACTATGGATCCCTTTTACACAGGAATATCTGCCATCAGATGACATATCTATGGGAATACTAATGACAGTATATCTACACCGAGAACATTTACTTATATCAGGTCACCACGTCAGGACACTCATTCTGTGCCGCCTAATATTGCTGCTATGGCATGAGATCGTTATAAATACAGGGAACTTCCGGTCTAAAGAGTTGGGTACGCAAACTATGAACTTCCGGGCTACAGAGATGAGTACGCAAAATATGAACTTCCGGTCTACAGAGATGAGTACGCAAACTAGGAACTCCCGGTCTACAGAGATGAGTACGCAAACTATGAACTTCCGGTCTAAAGAGTTGAGTACGCAAACTATGAACTTCCGGTCTAAAGAGTTGGGTACGCAAACTATGAACTTCCGGTCTAAAGAGTTGAGTACGCAAACTATGAACTTCCGGTCTAAAGAGTTGGGTACGCAAACTATGACGAGACATGGCTGTGTAAATATATTGATGGAAAGTTATTGAATATCAACATATCTAGGGAGACATCGTTTTACAGAATATCATGGGGTGAAGCTACAAAGTTGTATCTACATTTCTAACATGTTCATCAACATAAAACCCTGGAGCGGACTGGCATTTCCCGAGGATAGTGCTTGGAATAACATCATTTGTTGCATAAGCTGCATGCTTTCTTCATTCATATGGTTCCTATGACGGAACGGGTTAAATCTCCACGACCTGTTCGGAGACGGGGATCTCGGGGCCGGTCTCCTGTACTGGGGTCGATTTGTTGGTTTGGCCGGTGCTGGGGTGGAAACGATTTGAGCTGGACGAGGTGATTTGGTTGCAATCTGAGTCGGTGGTTTCTTTTGTTGAATCAGGGTTGGACCTGCTGGGGCTTGTTTCACCGGTGCTTGGTGTCCAGGTACTTGTTTTCCTTGTGTTGGTCTCATAGGTCCTGGTTTCCTTGGGGCTTGGTGTCTCGGGACTTGACCTTGGTTCCCAGGGAGTCTTTGTCTTGGTCCTTGGTTGCCTGGGACTTGACCTTGGTTCCCAGGGAGACTTTGTCTCGGTCCTTGGTTGCCTAGGACTTGACCTTGGTTCCCAGGGAGTCGTTGTCTCGGTCCTTGGTTGCCTAGGACTTTACCTTGGTTCCCAGGGAGTCGTTGTTTTGGTCCTTGGTGGCCTGGTACTTGTTTTCCTTGGCCAGTTGGGACGTTGTTTTCTGGAGCTGGCTTTCCCTCGACTTGGCGAGTCGCAGTTAACATGGCCTGAAATTTATTGTCAGAGGTCTGCGGCACCTGAGGTCGTGTCCTTCCTGTCTGTACACGTGGGCCCATTGTCTGTTCCAGCCTCGGTCTGACAGGCGGGCGTGTGGTCTTACACTCAGATTTATTGTCGGATTTTAGGACTAATCTCGGCTCACAGCCATCTGGAAGTACTTTGCATTCATTGGGTACAACGAGATTTGCTGAACGGATTCCGTACCTGTAACGAGGAAACAGATATATAATTATTAGTATGTACATCATCGCACATGTTCAGACGGGGACAGTCGTGTTTCCTGAGGTTAGATACATTTAAATGCAGGACGATTGGATACACTAGGTTTACACTAATACAGTAATTGTATGTTCACGCAAAGCGTACGTGTAAGCTAAAAATATTGCTTACTAAGTAAAAAGTCTGAGAACTTTTATAATGTTAACATATCCGTTACACCGTTACATAACGTAGATGTGTTAAATGAGTTTTAGTCACTGATGTAGCGGTATCCTTGACCTGTTACATGTATTACACGTGTTACAGATATTACACGTGTTACAGGTATTACAATGGTGACAGATATTACACGTGTTACAGGTATTACAATGGTTACAGATATTACACGTGTTACAGGTATTACACGTGTTACAGATATTACACGTGTTACAGGTATTACACGTGTTACAGGTATTACACGTGTTACAGATATTACACGTGTTACAGATATAACACTTGTTACAGGTATTACACTTGTTACAGATATTACACTTGTTACAGATATTACACTTGTTACAGGTATTACATTTGTTACATATATTACACTTGTTACAGATATTACACGTGTTACAGATATTACACGTGTTACAGGTATTACACGTGTTACAGATATTACACTTGTTACAGGTATTACACTTGTTACAGATATTACACTTGTTACAGATACATTGTATTACGTTTACTGTGGCCGGGTATCGTTGGTCTATTTACATGTCTGTATTTCATATGTCTGTTTATTCCTAAGACAAACTGCGTCATATATGGGTAGTAATTAGTTATGTATCTATGTAGCCCCTGTCACGTTGCCATGACATTGACAAGTGCCCGGATGGTCAGTGACCAGAGTTCCTGAGGTTGTAGACTCGAGCCCCTGATTGGTGATGTGTGTCCTTTGGTTACAGGAGACTGATCCCGTCATATTAGTCGTTCTACGGATCACACGTCACTCGTTAACAAATAAATTGTTTACGAGTGTCAGTTTTTATTTATGTTTATTTTGTTTACACAAGTCAAACAGATGCCGTCTGTCTTGGCTGCCGTCTAACATTCGGCGGACTTATCTGTTTGTTCGTTAATCAGAATTCGGTATAACTCGTCTGTCCTTTAGTCAAATCTGCATCTCATAAATTTGGCACTTAGGAAAGCAACAAATCAAAAGAAGGACATATTTCACAAGTACAGGGTGTTAAACTGGCGCTTTAATTCAGTTTCAAACATACGATAAAACAGAACAGGAAGTCCATGCGATAGTATAAAACAGAACAGGAAGTCCGTGAGATAGTATAAAACATAACAGGAAGTCCATGAGATAGTATAAAACAGAACAGGAAGTCCATGCGATAGTATAAAACAGAACAGGAAGTCCATGAGATAGTATAAAACAGAACAGGAAGTCCATGCGATAGTATAAAACAGAACAGGAAGTCCGTGAGATAGTATAAAACAGAACAGGAAGTCCATGAGATAGTATAAAACAGAACAGGAAGTCCGTGAGATAGTATAAAACATAACAGGAAGTCCATGAGATAGTATAAAACAGAACAGGAAGTCCATGAGATAGTATAAAACAGAACAGGAAGTCCATGAGATAGTATAAAACAGAACAGGAAGTCCATGCGATAGTATAAAACAGAACAGGAAGTCCATGAGATAGTATAAAACAGAACAGGAAGTCCATGCGATAGTATAAAACAGAACAGGAAGTCCATGCGATAGTATAAAACAGAACAGGAAGTCCATGAGATAGTATAAAACAGAACAGGAAGTCCGTGAGATAGTATAAAACAGAACAGGAAGTCCATGCGATATTACTAAATGACCTAATGGCTTTAATGACCACATGCATTCTTAAAAAGTTCAGTACAGTTGTCCATTTTTGAATTGCCCATCAGCCCCTTGGGTTAGTCAGTGCCACCAAACTACCATCCAAACAAACCATGCTCAAAATGCGATTTTCCTACATAAACTGTAGTGAGGATCGCCACGGGGAAACATGAGATGCCATGGTCATGAAATAAAAAATTTGGTAAGATACCTCAAGACCCTTATTTCTCTCTATGAAGATATCACACGCTGAACATATCCATGTTAGCTTCCACTTTGGGTGTCTTATGTACAGACAAGCGAGGAGATTTATCTGACATGTACAACCTCCAGTTGACATGTATGGCAAGCCATTTTACATCATGTTTTATGATACAGAGATTAACAAGGAGAAGGTAGGTGGTGGTATAAAGGTGACGAGCTTCAGGTGTCCTACATAGTCTGGACATTATCGCCGGACATCAGTAAGTAATTGTGGATATCATTTAGGTCGTGGGATAGAGCTATTTCTTCATGGGAGGTCTAAACAGGCGATCACTGGACAGAGACACGGACACAATTATACCACGTGATGTCCCGTACTAAATAACACGACCAGGGATCTATCTCGACTCGCACGGAGAGACTATCTTAGACATTGTATCACTACATACAGACATATCACTACATACAGACATTGTATAACTACATACAGACATATCACTACATACAGACATATCACTACATACAGACATTGTATAACTACATACAGACATATCACTACATACAGACATATCACTACATACAGACATTGTATCACTACATACAGACATATCACTACATACAGACATATCACTATATACAGACATATCACTACATACAGACATTGTATCACTACATACAGACATTGTATCACTACATACAGACATTGTATCACTACATACAGACATATCACTACATACAGATATATTACTACATACAGACATCACTACATACAGACATTGTATCACTACATACATACATGTCACTACATACAGATATATTACTACATACAGACATCACTACATACAGACATATCACTACATACAGATATATTACTACATACAGACATTGTATCACTACATACAGACATATCACTACATACAGACATATCACTACATACAGACATATCACTACATTCAGACATATCACTACACACATACATATCACGACACACATACATATGAATAATTCATCACTTTACACGTATAGCCATCACTAAACACAGACAATATATCTCACCCGCAGCACTGGAGTCCGTTTCTGGTACAGTGACATTCGGAACACTCGCTGGTTCGGAACCTGGAGCCCGGTATTATAGACAGTTTAACCGACGAGTTGCCTCTTCCTATTACGTAGTCACAGTAATATTTCTTCGTCCCAAACACTGAAAAAACAAAGTGACACTAAAATATCATATGACATTCGCTACAACGTGATCAATGCTTCTTATCCCAAATACTGAAAAAACAAAATATCATATAACGTTCTCTTCAACGTAATTAATACTTCTTATCCCAAATACTGAACTACAACGTAATCAATGCTTCTTATCCCAAATACTGAACTACAACGTAATTAATGCTTCTTATCCCAAATACTGAAAAAACAAAATATCATATAACGTTCTCTTCAACGTAATTAATACTTCTTATCCCAAATACTGAACTACAATTAACGTAATCAATGCTTCTTATCCCAAATACTGAACTACAACGTAATTAATACTTCTTATCCCAAATACTGAACTACAACGTAATCAATGCTTCTTATCCCAAATACTGAACTACAACGTAATTAATGCTTCTTATCCCAAATACTGAACTACAACGTGATCAATGCTTCTTATCCCAAATACTGAAAAAACAAAATATCATATAACGTTCTCTTCAACGTAATTAATACTTCTTATCCCAAATACTGAACTACAACGTAATTAATACTTCTTATCCCAAATACTGAACTACAACGTAATCAATGCTTCTTATCCCAAATACTGAACTACAACGTAATTAATACTTCTTATCCCAAATACTGAACTACAACGTAATCAATGCTTCTTATCCCAAATACTGAACTACAACGTCATCAATGCTTCTTATCCCAAATACTGAACTACAACGTAATTAATACTTCTTATCCCAAATACTGAACCACAACGTAATTAATGCTTCTTATCCCAAATACTGAACTACAACGTAATTAATACTTCTTATCCCAAATACTGAAAAATCAAATATCATATAACGTTCTCTTCAACGTAATTAATACTTCTTCCAAATACTGAAAAAAAACTAAACAAAGCGACACTAGAATATCATTTTACAGCCGCTACAACGTAATTAATGCAAAAACAACAACAAAGTGAGTGACAATTACACGATTCATCATATTATATTTAAATATAATTGTATCTTGCTTGTATGAAGCAATATTTTGGATTTAAAAAAAAATGTTATTAGACGTAACCGTTTGTAACGTCATTTTTGATTGGCTGACACAGCGGCCAAAAACTGTAAAAGGGATTATGTACAAATTATACGGATTAACATGAAATATGTTGCTATTTATGTTATGGGATGCTATTAATTCGTTTTTTTTTATGTCGAGGTTTTATGACATTATTATAGGTGCTATGGATTCGTTGATATATCTTTGTTTAACTACGTAAAATATCAGGGCTATCAATTCGGTAACATTATGTTATTATACTCGCTCTTTATATCATTATACTTACTCGATATATAAAATTACACTCATTATATCATTATACTTACTCAATATAACATTACACTCATTATATCATCATACTAATTATATCATTATACACAATATATCATTATACTAATTATATCATTATACTCAATATATCATTATACTAATTATATCATTATACTCAATATATCATTATACTAATTATATCATTATACTTACTAATTATATCATTATACACTTACTCAATATAAAATTATACTCAATATAACAATATACTCATTATATCATTATACTCAATATATCATTATACTAATTATATCATTATACTAATTATATCATTACACTCATTATATCATTACACTCATTATATCATTACACTCATTATATCATTATACTCATTATATCATTATACTAATTATATCATTACACTCATTATATCATTACACTCATTGTATCATTACACTTACTCATTATATCATTATACTTACTCATTATATCATTATATTCATTATATCAGTATACTCATTTTATCTATATACTCATTATATCATCATATTTACATCTCTCCCTTCTTCAGCTGACTGCGAATATATCTGCATATACGTAATGTAAAAAGGCTAAGCAGATTTATAATCGCGGGACTCGGTAACATAATTATTAAGTCGTTTGTTTGTGACGTTACCGGAACGTCAACTAAGTAACTCCATTTTGAATTTTCTCCATGTTACCTGGTGATCTCTGCACAAAAAGCTAACGTCAAGTGAGTATTTTATCAATAGCTAAACTGAATATTATGGAAATGGGTGCATATTTAACTTCTCCACGAGGTTAGCTAACAACAAATGGCTGAAGCGTACAGTTCCTAGAGAAACTTTACCATGTCGCTACTAACTCTGTGTCAATAATCTAACACAGAAACACTGGATTGTGAATATATCAGTTAATTGAAAATGTGAAAGGTATTAAACAAAAATATTGAGTTGTTTCTTTTAATTTTGTTAACAATACTGGTGTCTTTACGTAGATTCACTGGAAATGTATTATCTTAGACACCACGACTGCCGTAGTTACCAACGTCGCGAAACACCCGAATCTTATTTTCTTCGTTCTGTATTTAAACGATTTGTTTGATGTAAATATAAGGATTGTACCTCATTTTGACTGCGTATACGACTATACGGTAGTATGCCCGCAGTTGGTAACGAGCATACCCTAAGGAGCGCGTTCGGTTGCCAACTGCGGGCATACTACCGTATACGCAGTCAAAATGAGGTACAATCCTTAAAATCAGGTTACACTCTCGTTCTCTCTGTGTTGCAGCGCTTAGAAAGGTTGGTCAAATGAACAGTTGCTAAGATAAATTCGTACTTGGTCCAGTTTCTTTCTTCTTCGGCACATACAAAAACTACTCAAACTATTGTGTTGTTGATTTTAGATGAGAATGAATAAGTGTTCCCCTCATTTTCGTATTTCTCATTTCGTATTAAAAAAAAAAACCCAAAAAACCCTCTTCTTTCTGTTGTACAAACTATATATTTATTATAAAACTATATATTTCCTGTTGCCCTTGGTCCTGTCCATATTCTCATTAACATTATTTAGAGACAAAGAGTATGTCAAAATAAGTGGTAGGTACTGTACTGTCCTTCAGGGAAATATATTACTGTGATCAAAGGAAGAGTAATTGTCTTCAATTCACGAGAAAGATCTACATGATGACCATTCTCTGGAAGCCGAAATCAGGCAAGCACCATACAAACGCTCAAATAACTGGAGCAAGACGAATGGGCCGCAGGTCGTGGTTAGGGGCGTCCGATGTTAGAGAGGAAGCAATGTGTTACCATATGACTTAAGTCTGATCATGGTGACAACATGTCTCGGTAGAGGGTGAAAACCTCTCTCCATTATACTATAAGTCAGAATCGTAGAGATGGATGTATCCCCTTTACAAACCTTTATAGGGACAGAATGGATGGCTAAACAGTATGAACTTCCAAGAACCATCAATAGTTTTATTAGTATAATGCATTCTTATATTAATCGTATTCGACACATATTGTATGTCTTAATATTGTTTATACGAGCAGTATACTTTAACACCGTGCTCTTGTCCTTCATAATTCCTTTGTTAGAACGGACTACATTTTACATGATATCTGATAGACAATGCGTAAAACCCTTATAGTGCCTAGCCGTGTGTTCCAGTGTGATACTAGAGTATCATTAAATAGTAATACGTCTGGACAGTGAAATGTCGTGTCTATATAATTGTACGCTCGAAGAATAATTAAAATGTGTCCTTTACTATCAATCATATCATTGTAATATTTTACTTCATATCTAAAAAATAAATTGAAATACTAAATAAAGGATTGCTGGCTAAAAAGTGTAGTTAATAACAACAACCTCGGAGCCAGCCTATTCCCGGACCAGGTGGATAGATCTGTTGACCAGGCCCCTGGGGGCATACTTACACCCTACTGGCGTACGTTGTCTATTGCAAGAGCAGAACGGTAAAACAGAGTGTGTTACCGACATCAAAGTCCTCGAGACACCTATGGATGACACTTTTCATTCATAACACGCCATTGTGCATTTCTATTTTAACATACTACATCAGGAGCTCCACTTTCATTTTACGCCCTCACATCTATCTAAGTCTGCCATCTGCTGGCGCGCCAGGTCACCCAGGCCGACATGTCGTCCTTAAACACCAGTAATACAATAGAAAGAGGTCTGGTGGCAAGTGATCAAACCGAAGACGGTTATTAATATATACTATATACAAATGTTTACCGTAATAATATACAGGTGGGCACTTTACTGTACCGTACACTACTCCCCTGTACCGTACACTACTCCCCTGTACCGTACACTACTCCCCTGTACCGTACACTACTCCCCTGTACCGTACATAACTCCCCTTTTCGTATAGTAACATCCCTGTCTCCCCTGTACCGTACACTACTCCCCTGTACCATACACTACTCCCCTGTACCGTACACTACTCCCCTGTACCGTACACTACTCCCCTGTACCGTACGCTACTCCCCTGTACCGTACGCTACTCCCCTGTACCGTACACTACTCCCCTGTACCGTACACTACTATCCTGTACCGTACACTACACCCCTGTACCGTACACTACTCCCCTGTACCGTACACTACTCCCCTTTCCGTATTGTAACTCTTTCCTTTTCCGTATTTATTCCTGTTTAACAGGAATTTATCTTCCCCTGTTTACCTTTATTACTTATATTTATCAAATTAATACAGCAGTCGTATAAAAGTGCATGTACATTAAGTACATAAAACAGTAACTGCATTGTTTGGGTATGATCGATGATGTATATGTTAGAACGGGACCACCTGTCGGAGATAACAGTCTCCATTATTGTGTAGAGGTGAAGTGACAGATTGTCGTTGTCTTGAGAGTTAACCCGCCCAACATACGGCCACTAAACCTCGGAACACTGACGGACACTAAACCTCGGACTACTGACGGACACTACACCTCGGACCACTGACGTACACTAAACCTCGGAACACTGTCGTACACTACACCACGGACCACTGACGTACACTACACCACGGACCACTGACGTACACTACACCACGGACCACTGACGTACACTACACCACGGACCACTGTCGTACACTACACCTCGGACCACTGACGTACACTACACCACGGACCACTGACGTACACTAAACCTCGGAACACTGTCGTACACTACACCTCGGACCACTGACGTACACTACACCACGGACCACTGTCGGATACCACACCTCGGACCACTGACGGACACTACACCTCGGACTACTGACGGACACTACACCTCGGACCACTGACGGACACTACACCTCGGACTACTGACTGACATTACACCTCGGACTACTGACTGACATTACACCTCGGACTACTGACGGACACTACACCTCGGACTACTGACGGACACTACACCTCGGACCACTGACGGACACTAAACCTCGGACCACTGACGGACACTACACCTCGGACCACTGACGGACACTAAACCTCGGACCACTGACGGACACTACACCTCGGACCACTGACGGACACTACACCTCGGACTACTGACTGACATTACACCTCGGACTACTGACTGACATTACACCTCGGACCACTGACGGACACTACACCTCGGACCACTGACGGACATTACACCTCGGACTACTGACGGACACTACACCTCGGACCACTGACGGACATTACACCTCGGACTACTGTCGGACACTACACCTCTGACCACTGACGGACATTACACCTCGGACTACTGACGGACACTACACCTCTGACCACTGACGGACATTACACCTCGGACCACTGACGGACACTACACCTCGGACTACTGACGTACACTACACCTCGGACTACTGACGGACACTACACCTCGGACTACTGTCGGACGCTACACCTCGGAACACTGACGGACATTACACCTCGGACTACTGACGGACACTACACCTCGGACTACTGACGGACATTACACCTCGGACTACTGACGGACACTACACCTCGGACCACTGACGGACACTACACCTCGGACTACTGTCGGACACTACACCTCGGAACACTGACGGACATTACACCTCGGACTACTGACGGACACTACACCTCGGACTACTGACGGACATTACACCTCGGACTACTGACGGACACTACACCTCGGACCACTGACGGACACTACACCTCGGACTACTGACGGACACTACACCTCGGACTACTGTCGGACACTACACCTCGGAACACTGACGGACATTACACCTCGGACCACTGACGGACACTACACCTCGGACCACTGACGGACACTAAACCTCGGAACACTGACGGACATTACACCTCGGACTACTGACGGACACTACACCTCGGACCACTGACGGACAATACACCTTGGACTCCTTACTAACCCCTAGTGTTGGTTTGTTTGTTTATGTTTTACGGCCCATCGACAACTAGGGTCATTTATGGCCAAACAGTAAAAAATCAGATAAAATTTGTCATTTTTAAAAGCATTCGTATTGTATATCTAGATCATTATGATAAAAAAGTTGGTTAAAATTGGTAAAATATATATATGTACGAATATATTATGTGAACGTTGTGATATAAATAGAACGTCAAAGACAGTAACGTAAAAGACATCAAAGTCTATAAAATAGATCGATTTCTTTCAAGTAGCTAACTATTGTTTTCGAATCCACGGAACTGAAAAGGGTTTTCATATCCGGGACTCGAAAGTATTTATTACGAATGTGCTTGATATCGGAACATTCTATTCAAAAATGCTCCACTGTGAATTGAGCATCACATGCATAACACACCGGTGGATCCTCTCGTTTTAAAAGGAACGAATGAGTAGGATATGTGTTCCCGGTACGGAGCCGAGAGAGGACGATTTCCTCTCTACGATCCTTCCGACTTGGTGTTGATGTTTTAAGTTTTGGTTGTACTTTAAAAAGTTTGTTGCTCGTCTAGAGAGACCAGCGTTGACTAACCCCTAGTAACAGTAGTAACTAACACGGACTCCGTACTAACCCTTAGTAACAGTAGTAACTAACATGGACTCCGTACTAACGCCTAGTAACAGTTGTAACTAACACGGACTCCGTACTAACCCCTAGTAACAGTAGTAACTAACACGTACTCCGTACTAACCTCTAGTAACAGTAGTAACTAACACGGACTCCGTACTAACCTCTAGTAACAGTAGTAACTAACACGGACTCCGTACTAACCCCTAGTAACAGTAGTAACTAACACAGACTCCGTACTAACCTCTAGTAACAGTAGTAACTAACACGGACTCCGTACTAACCCCTAGTAACAGTAGTAACTAACACAGACTCCGTACTAACCCCTAGTAACAGTAGTAACTAACACGAACTCCGTACTAACCCCTAGTAACAGTAGTAACTAACACAGACTCCGTACTAACCCCTAGTAACAGTAGTAACTAACACGGACTCCGTACTAACCCGTAGTAACAGTAGTAACTAACACGGACTCCGTACTAACCCCTAGTAACAGTAGTAACTAACACGGACTACGTACTAACCTCTAGTAACAGTAGTAACTAACACGGACTCCGTACTAACCTCTAGTAACAGTAGTAACTAACACGGACTCCGTACTAACCTCTAGTAACAGTAGTAACTAACACGGACTCCGTACTAACCCCCAGTAACAGTAGTAACTAACACGGACTCCGTACTAACCTCTAGTAACAGTAGTAACTAACACGGACTCCGTACTAACATCTAGTAACAGTAGTATCTAACACGGACTCCGTACTAACCTCTAGTAACAGTAGTAACTAACACGGACTCCGTACTAACCCCTAGTAACAGTAGTAACTAACGCGGACTCCGTACTAACCCCTAGTAACAGTAGTAACTAACGCGGACTCCGTACTAACCCCTAGTAACAGTAGTAGCTAACACGGACTCCGTACTAACCCTAGTAACAGTAGTAACTAACACGGACTCCGTACTAACCCCTAGTAACAGTAGTAACTAACACGGACTCCGTGCTAACCCCTAGTAACAGTAGTAACTAACACGGACTCCGTACTAACCCCTAGTAACAGTAGTAACTAACACGGACTCCGTACTAACCCCTAGTAACAGTAGTAACTAACACGGACTCCGTACTAACCTCTAGTAACAGTAGTAACTAACACGGACTCCGTACTAACCCCTAGTAACAATAGTAACTAACACGGACTCCGTACTAACCTCTAGTAACAGTAGTAACTAACACAGACTCCGTACTAACCCCTAGTAACAATAGTAACTAACACGGACTCCGTACTAACCCCTAGTAACAATAGTAACTAACACGGACTCCGTACTAACCTCTAGTAACATTAGTAACTAACACGGACTCCGTACTAACCCCTAGTAACAGTAGTAACTAACACAGACTCCGTACTAACCTCTAGTAACAGTAGTAACTAACACGGACTGCCATTGAACCGGATAAAAACTGACTGGCCTGGATATAAATACAAGTGTTTGATCAAGTTAACATGACAAGGGCTAATAGTAAAACATGAACGACATTCATGTAGGCTTTTAGGCCAACATATTCATGTATATGTATGTGTGTATTTATGGTTGAACAAAAGACAACATATCTATTGTATTAATTAAGCGGTGAATGATTTTGATTTGAAGTTAACAAAATCATATATCTACATTGGACTCTTGTTTAAAGTGACCTTAATAATATATTGCCTTAGATAAGAGTTTTTTTTACAATGGATTATTTTCTCCAGTGTGAGGCATAAACCTGTTACAAAGCCTTGACATGTGATAACATTAGTCCCAAGAGTGGTGCTGTGTGTGTGGCGAAATTACACGTTTACGTTTTCACTCTCTTAAGATTCACGCCCTCTTCCTCGTGAATTCGTAAAACATTCATCCTCGATTTCCTGTTGAAGCTCCCGCCGTGTTGTTAGTTTCCCGAGCTATGTTTACATGTGACGTGGTAATATGTTTGGTGCGTAAGTGGGTTGTTATTGTTTGTATTTTAGTAAAAAACATGAATGCGGGCAGTTTCGGGTTTTTTCACATTTTAGAGACGTTTTATTCAAGATTTCTTTTATTTCACTCTGACACACTTAAGTGTGTAACAAGAAGTCAAACGATATATATCAATTGTATAACATGGCAACGAGAGTAGAGGGACAAATTGTATAACATGGCAACGAGAGTAGAGGGACACATTGTATAACGAGAGTAGAGGGACAAATTGTATAACGAGAGTAGAGGGACAAATTGTATAACGAGAGTAGAGGGACAAATTGACAGATTCACCGGGCTGTAATGAAATGATGACATTTTCATGTACACAAGTAATACAGTTTTCTAGAATTGTTTGTAATTTTGCAAGAAATATGCTTATCCTTTTTATTAATCGTATGATACATATTGCAAACATTCCTTTCATTTTGTTAACATTTGGATTTGTATAGTAATATTTCGGTACAAATTTTCCCCTAATCTGACAAAAAGATTTTGTTTACATTTAAACAAAAATCACATTAATCTCCTACTTCATCTCCATTACATAGTGTACATCTCCATTACATAGTGTACATCTCCATTACATAGTGTACATCTCCATTACATAGTGTACATCTCCATTACATAGTGTACATCTCCATTACATAGTGTACATCTCCATTACATAGTGTACATCTCCATTACATAGTGTACATCTCCATTACATAGTGTACATCTCCATTACATCGTGTACATCTCCATTACATAGTGTACATCTCCATTACATAGTGTACATCTCCATTACATCGTGTACATCTCCATTACATAGTGTACATCTCCATTACATAGTGTACATCTCCATTACATAGTGTACATCTCCATTACATAGTGTACATCTCCATTACATAGTGTACATCTCCATTACATAGAGTACATTTTCTTTCATCGCGGGGGATTCCTATCCAACGACGTGTAAATCTTTTTATAAGTACGTCTAAAATGTTTTCTAGATTTTTACAGTTTTCGTAGATTTATCAAAGTATATCAGACTACAATAAATTGGCTTGGTTTGTTTGTTTTTGTTTAACGTCCTGTTAACAGCCGGGGTCATTTAAGGACGTGCCAGGTTTGGAGGTGGAGGAAAGCCGGAGTACCCGGAGAAAAACCACCGGCCTACGGTCAGTACCTGGCAACTGCCCCACGTAGGTTTCGAACTCGCAACTCAGAGGTGGAAGGCTAGCGTTAAAGTGTCGGGACACCTTAACCACTCGGCCACCGCGGCCCCCAATAATTTCGCAGAAAAAAACAATCATTCTGCAATAAAATTGGCAGAATGATACAAACCGTCAAATATTGTTCAAGGCAACATAAAATAAATTATCTTCTCGCTGCAGGCAGATTCAGTATCTGTGCGATGAGGTATATCAAGTTCTGTTGTCACCCTCCACAGAGATCAGGGTGTTACATTTATACAATACACCAGTCATACCCTCCACAGAGATCCTGGTGTTACGTTTATACAATACATCAGTCATACCCTCAACAGAGATCACGGTGTTACGTTTATACAATACACCAGTCATACCCTAAACAGAGATCATGGTGTTACGTTTATACAATACGTCAGTCATACCCTCCTCAGAGATCATGGTGTTACGTTTATACAATACACCAGTCATACCCTCCACAGAGATCATGGTGTTACGTTTATACAATACGTCAGTCATACCCTCCAAAGAGATCACGGTGTTACGTTTATACAATACGTCAGTCATACCCTCCACAGAGATCACGGTGTTACGTTTATACAATACGTCAGTCATACCCTCCACAGAGATCATGGTGTTACGTTTATACAATACACCAGTCATACCCTCCACAGAGATCACGGTGTTACGTTTATACAATACACCAGTCATACCCTCCACAGAGACCATGGTGTTACGTTTATACAATACGTCAGTCATACCCTCCACAGAGATCACGGTGTTACGTTTATAGAATACACCAGTCATACCCTCCACATAGATCATGGTGTTACGTTTATAGAATACACCAGTCATACCCTCCACAGAGACCATGGTGTTACGTTTATACAATACGTCAGTCATACCCTCCACAGAGATCACGGTGTTACGTTTATACAATACGTCAGTCATACCCTCCACAGAGATCATGGTGTTACGTTTATACAATACACCAGTCATACCCTCCACAGAGATCACGGTGTTACGTTTATACAATACACCAGTCATACCCTCCACAGAGACCATGGTGTTACGTTTATACAATACGTCAGTCATACCCTCCACAGAGATCACGGTGTTACGTTTATAGAATACACCAGTCATACCCTCCACATAGATCATGGTGTTACGTTTATAGAATACACCAGTCATACCCTCCACAGAGATCACGGTGTTACGTTTATACAATACGTCAGTCATACCCTCCACAGATATCACGGTGTTACGTTTATACAATACGTCAGTCATACCCTCCACAGAGATCACGGTGTTACGTTTATACAATACACCAGTCATACCCTCCACAGAGATCATGGTGTTACGTTTATACAATACGTCAGTCATACCCTCCACAGAGATCACGGTGTTACGTTTATACAATACGTCAGTCATACCCTCCACAGAGATCACGGTGTTACGTTTATACAATACGTCAGTCCTACCCTCCACAGAGATCACGGTGTTACGTTTATACAATACACCAGTCATACCCTCCACAGAGATCACGGTGTTACGTTTATACAATACACCAGTCATACCCTCCTCAGAGATCATGGTGTTACGTTTATACAATACACCAGTCATACCCTCCACAGAGATCACGGTGTTACGTTTATACAATACACCAGTCATACCCTCCACAGAGATCATGGTGTTACGTTTATACAATAAGTCAGTCATACCCTCCACAGAGATCACGGTGTTACGTTTATACAATACACCAGTCATACCCTCCACAGAGATCATGGTGTTACGTTTATACAATACGTCAGTCATACCCTCCACAGAGATCATGGTGTTACGTTTATACAATACGTCAGTCATACCCTCCACAGAGATCATGGTGTTACGTTTATACAATACGTCAGTCATACCCTCCACAGAGATCACGGTGTTACGTTTATAGAATACACCAGTCATACCCTCCACATAGATCACGGTGTTACGTTTATAGAATACACCAGTCATACCCTCCACAGAGATCACGGTGTTACGTTTATACAATACGTCAGTCATACCCTCCACAGAGATCACGGTGTTACGTTTATACAATACACCAGTCATACCCTCCACAGAGATCACGGTGTTACGGTTATACAATACACCAGTCATACCCTCCACAGAGATCACGGTGTTACGTTTATACAATACACCAGTCATACCCTCCACAGAGATCACGGTGTTACGTTTATACAATACACCAGTCATACCCTCCACAGAGATCACGGTGTTACGTTTATACAATACGTCAGTCAAACCCTCCACAGAGATCACGGTGTTACGTTTATACAATACGTCAGTCATACCCTCCACAGAGATCACGGTGTTACGTTTATACAATACAACAGTCATACCCTCCACAGAGATCACGGTGTTACGTTTATACAATACGTCAGTCATACCCTCCACAGAGATCATGGTGTTACGTTTATACAATACGTCAGTCATACCCTCCACAGAGATCACGGTGTTACGTTTATACAATACGTCAGTCATACCCTCCTCAGAGATCATGGTGTTACGTTTATACAATACAACAGTCATACCCTCCACAGAGATCACGGTGTTACGTTTATACAATACGTCAGTCATACCCTCCACAGAGATCACGGTGTTACGTTTATACAATACGTCAGTCATACCCTCCACAGAGATCACGGTGTTACGTTTATACAATACGTCAGTCATACCCTCCACAGAGATCACGGTGTTACGTTTATACAATACGTCAGTCATACCCTCCACAGAGATCACGGTGTTACGTTTATACAATACGTCAGTCATACCCTCCACAGAGATCACGGTGTTACGTTTATACAATACGTCAGTCATACCCTCCACAGAGATCACGGTGTTACGTTTATACGCTGTCGATATCAGTAAGTATGTAACAGGTATCGTAGACATTATAATCAGCGATGACGCGGGCTTTCTAATATAGGTGAATATGATATGAATTAATAGTGGCGGTGACCAGATACAAAAAGATAAATAAGTACTTTTATTCAGGCGAATGTAGATATGTGAACGAATACACGAATAAAATATTCTGTGGTTAGGCAAATGCTTTCTTAAAACAGAAATATATATGGTTATGAAATGTGAAAATTAATGTGTGAAAACTTACAACACATATGCAGTTTGAAACATTTTTCATAATACGTCAAACTTAAAAGTTATATTACGTAGTGATGCCGAATTATAACAAACCCCGTCATACCTGTGGTTTCTTGTCTTGCCGGTGTGTATGTGCATGCCAAGGACTGCTGCATAGCTCCGAGAATTAACATTGCCAGCAAAGCAAGCTCCATCTCGAAAAATAACAGACTTCCAATGTATTCACTCTCCGAAACACAGGTGCTCCGACGATCTCAGCAACGGTACTGACCACCGTATGGACTCTCCGTGGTACTAACGAGTCTCCAGAATGTCACCAGCCCAATTCGGCTGTCAAGACCGTTACGTCGCCCCAATCAACAACGTGCATTCTTTGATGCTATACGATTGATGCTCTCCTGAGGTCAAGAGAGACCTCGGCTGTAAGGTCAGGCTGTACCAGGTGTCAATGCCAGTATGACGTAACAGGGCCGCACGTTGTCTGACGTTCGCTCTGTCTCCTATTATGACGTCTGGAAAACACCTATAAAATATGTCGACTTTAATGACATAATTAAATTTTGTGCCTCCGTGTTACTCTCTCTGAGTAAAGTGACCGATGATCAGTGACAATTTCATACGCCTTTTTATTTTGACGACTATTGACAGTATGTTATGGCCGTAGGCGGTACATGATCCAATCACTGTATTAACAATGACACGATAATCTCAACGACTGTTTGGACCAATTAAAATGTTCCAACTAGGGAGGCTAATCCTAGAGGTTATGTTTAAGTTTTAAATTATTTTGGAAAAGGAGAAAAGTTCTAACGAGAAATGAGAGAGTTAAATCGTTATACATGTACTTTGACTAGACCATGTCATACTAACTGCAAATATCCAAACAGTTAGTGCTTTCTTTATGTTTGAAGGAGCTCAATGTTAAGAAAATAATTGAAAAAAACTTTAGTCAGGATGATTTTCTTCGAAAAATTAAGTCAGAGAGGAAGTGTGTTTTGAAAATAGCTGTGGGAAAGTCATCGTCGGATACCCACGGTTGATTGCAATTCCGAATGGGAAAGGGGCGAAACCAATCAGATTGACTCCATTGTAACGAGGGTTTTTTTTCCACTGAGTTGCGTAATTTAGGAAAATTTGTCCACAAAGCAAGCATATTACGAATAGATTATTTAGTAGAAAATTAAATGTTTTATGAATGACTCTGGAATTATTTATAGAAAAATATTTTTTTATTTAATCTTTTCAGATTTTGTATTCTATCAGCTATATCAGTTTACGATTGATAGCAGAATTGAAATCAATATAATTAAGTGCAGAGTAGTGTGGTGCAATCAATCGTGGGTATTCTACGATGTGAGGGTTAGAAATGAGGTAAGGGACGCGATAAGGTGGAGGTCGTGGTATTGTGAGGGTTAGAAATGAGGTAAGGAGGGCGATAGAGTGGAGGTCGTGGTATTGTGAGGGTTAGAAATGAGGTAAGGAGGGCGATAGAGTGGAGGTCGTGGTATTGTGAGGGTTAGAAATGAGGTAAGGGACACGATAGAGAGGAGGTCGCGGTATTGTGAGGGTTATAAATGAGGTAAGGGACGCGATAGAGAGGAGGTCGTGGTATTGTGAGGGTTATAAATGAGGTAAGGGACGCGATAGAGTGGAGGTCGCGGTATTGTGAGGGTTAGAAATGAGGTAAGGAGGGCGATAGAGTGGAGGTCGTGGTATTGTGAGGGTTAGAAATGAGGTAAGGAGGGCGATAGAGTGGAGGTCGTGGTATTGTGAGGGTTAGAAATGAGGTAAGGAGGGCGATAGAGAGGAGGTCGTGGTATTGTGAGGGTTATAAATGAGGTAAGGAGGGCGATAGAGTGGAGGTCGTGGTATTGTGAGGGTTATAAATGAGGTAAGGAGGGCGATAGAGTGGAGGTCGTGGTATTGTGAGGGTTAGAAATGAGGTAAGGAGCGCGATAGAGTGGAGGTCGCGGTATTGTGAGGGTTAGAAATGAGGTAAGGAGGGCGATAGAGTGGAGGTCGTGGTATTGTGAGGGTTAGAAATGAGGTAAGGAGGGCGATAGAGAGGAGGTCGCGGTATTGTGAGGGTTAGAAATGAGGTAAGGAGCGCGATAGAGTGGAGGTCGCGGTATTGTGAGGGTTAGAAATGAGGTAAGGGACGCGATAGAGTGGAGGTCGCGGTATTGTGAGGGTTATAAATGAGGTAAGGGACGCGATAGAGTGGAGGTCGCGGTATTGTGAGGGTTAGAAATGAGGTAAGGGACGCGATAGAGTGGAGGTCGTGGTATTGTGAGGGTGAAAAATGAGGTAAGGAGGGCGATAGAGTGGAGGTCGTGGTATTGTGAGGGTTATAAATGAGGTAAGGGACACGATAGAGAGGAGGTCGCGGTATTGTGAGGGTTAGAAATGAGGTAAGGAGGGCGATAGAGTGGAGGTCGCGGTATTGTGAGGGTGAAAATGAGGTAAGGGACACGATAGAGAGGAGGTCGCGGTATTGTGAGGGTTAGAAATGAGGTAAGGGACGCGATAGAGTGGAGGTCGTGGTATTGTGAGGGTTAGAAATGAGGTAAGGGACACGATAGAGTGGAGGTCGCGGTATTGTGAGGGTTATAAATGAGGTAAGGGACACGATAGAGTGGAGGTCGCGGTATTGTGAGGGTTATAAATGAGGTAAGGGACACGATAGAGAGGAGGTCGCGGTATTGTGAGGGTTATAAATGAGGTAAGGAGGGCGATAGAGTGGAGGTCGCGGTATTGTGAGGGTTATAAATGAGGTAAGGAGCGCGATAGAGTGGAGGTCGTGGTATTGTGAGGGTTATAAATGAGGTAAGGAGCGCGATAGAGTGGAGATCGTGGTATTGTGAGGGTTATAAATGAGGTAAGGAGGGCGATAGAGTGGAGGTCGCGGTATTGTGAGGGTTATAAATGAGGTAAGGAGGGCGATAGAGTGGAGGTCGTGGTATTGTGAGGGTTATAAATGAGGTAAGGAGCGCGATAGAGTGGAGGTCGTGGTATTGTGAGGGTTATAAATGAGGTAAGGAGGGCGATAGAGAGGAGGTCGTGGTATTGTGAGGGTTATAAATGAGGTAAGGAGCGCGATAGAGTGGAGGTCGCGGTATTGTGAGGGTTATAAATGAGGTAAGGGGCACGATAGAGTGGAGGTCGCGGTATTGTGAGGGTTATAAATGAGGTAAGGGACACGATAGAGTGGAGGTCGCGGTATTGTGAGGGTTATAAATGAGGTAAGGGACACGATAGAGTGGAGGTCGCGGTATTGTGAGGGTTATAAAATGAGGTAAGAGGACCGATAGAGTGGAGGTCGCGGTATTGTGAGGGTTATAAATGAGGTAGGAGGGCGATATAGAGGAGGTCCGCGTGTATTGTGGAGGGTTATAAATGAGGTAGAGGGCGAGAAGTGGAGGTCGCGGTATTGTGAGGGTAAGAAATGAGGTAAGGAGGGCGATAGAGAGGAGGTCGTGGTATTGTGAGGGTTATAAATGAGGTAAGGAGCGCGATAGAGTGGAGGTCGCGGTATTGTGAGGGTTATAAATGAGGTAAGGAGGGCGATAGAGAGGAGGTCGCGGTATTGTGAGGGTTAGAAATGAGGTAAGGAGTGCGATAGAGTGGAGGTCGCGGTATTGTGAGGGTTAGAAAATGAGGTAAGGAGGGCGATAGAGTGGAGGTCGTGGTATTGTGAGGGTTAGAAATGAGGTAAGGAGGGCGATAGAGAGGAGGTCGCGGTATTGTGAGGGTTAGAAATGAGGTAAGGAGGGCGATAGAGTGGAGGTCGCGGTATTGTGAGGGTTATAAATGAGGTAAGGGAGCGCGATAGAGTGGAGGTCGTGGTATTGTGAGGGTTATAAATGAGGTAAGGAGGGCGATAGAGTGGAGGTCGCGGTATTGTGAGGGTTAGAAATGAGGTAAGGAGGGCGATAGAGTGGAGGTCGTGGTATTGTGAGGGTTAGAAATGAGGTAAGGAGTGCGATAGAGAGGAGGTCGCGGTATTGTGAGGGTTAGAAATGAGGTAAGGGACGCGATAGAGTGGAGGTCGCGGTATTGTGAGGGTTAGAAATGAGGTAAGGAGGGCGATAGAGTGGAGGTCGTGGTATTGTGAGGGTTATAAATGAGGTAAGGAGGGCGATAGAGTGGAGGTCGTGGTATTGTGAGGGTTAGAAATGAGGTAAGGAGGGCGATAGAGAGGAGGTCGCGGTATTGTGAGGGTTATAAATGAGGTAAGGAGGGCGATAGAGAGGAGGTCGTGGTATTGTGAGGGTTATAAATGAGGTAAGGAGGGCGATAGAGAGGAGGTCGTGGTATTGTGAGGGTTATAAATGAGGTAAGGAGGGCGATAGAGAGGAGGTCGTGGTATTGTGAGGGTTATAAATGAGGTAAGGAGCGCGATAGAGTGGAGGTCGCGGTATTGTGAGGGTTATAAATGAGGTAAGGAGGGCGATAGAGTGGAGGTCGTGGTATTGTGAGGGTTATAAATGAGGTAAGGAGGGCGATAGAGTGGAGGTCGCGGTATTGTGAGGGTGAAAAATGAGGTAAGGGACACGATAGAGTGGAGGTCGTGGTATTGTGAGGGTTAGAAATGAGGTAAGGGACACGATAGAGTGGAGGTCGCGGTATTGTGAGGGTTATAAATGAGGTAAGGGACGCGATAGAGAGGAGGTCGCGGTATTGTGAGGGTTATAAATGAGGTAAGGGACGCGATAGAGTGGAGGTCGTGGTATTGTGAGGGTTATAAATGAGGTAAGGGACGCGATAGAGTGGAGGTCGTGGTATTGTGAGGGTTATAAATGAGGTAAGGAGGGCGATAGAGAGGAGGTCGCGGTATTGTGAGGGTTATAAATGAGGTAAGGAGGGCGATAGAGTGGAGGTCGTGGTATTGTGAGGGTAAGAAATGAGGTAAGGAGGGCGATAGAGTGGAGGTCGCGGTATTGTGAGGGTTAGAAATGAGGTAAGGAGGGCGATAGAGTGGAGGTCGTGGTATTGTGAGGGTTAGAAATGAGGTAAGGGACGCGATAGAGTGGAGGTCGCGGTATTGTGAGGGTTATAAATGAGGTAAGGGACACGATAGAGAGGAGGTCGCGGTATTGTGAGGGTTAGAAATGAGGTAAGGAGGGCGATAGAGTGGAGGTCGCGGTATTGTGAGGGTTAGAAATGAGGTAAGGGACGCGATAGAGAGGAGGTCGCGGTATTGTGAGGGTTAGAAATGAGGTAAGGGACGCGATAGAGAGGAGGTCGCGGTATTGTGAGGGTTAGAAATGAGGTAAGGAGTGCGATAGAGAGGAGGTCGCGGTATTGTGAGGGTGAGAAATGAGGTAAGGAGGGCGATAGAGTGGAGGTCGTGGTATTGTGAGGGTTAGAAATGAGGTAAGGAGGGCGATAGAGTGGAGGTCGTGGTATTGTGAGGGTTAGAAATGAGGTAAGGAGTGCGATAGAGTGGAGGTCGCGGTATTGTGAGGGTGAAAAATGAGGTAAGGGACGCGATAGAGTGGAGGTCGCGGTATTGTGAGGGTTATAAATGAGGTAAGGGACGCGATAGAGTGGAGGTCGTGGTATTGTGAGGGTTAGAAATGAGGTAAGGAGCGCGATAGAGAGGAGGTCGCGGTATTGTGAGGGTTATAAATGAGGTAAGGGACGCGATAGAGAGGAGGTCGCGGTATTGTGAGGGTTAGAAATGAGGTAAGGGACGCGATAGAGAGGAGGTCGCGGTATTGTGAGGGTTAGAAATGAGGTAAGGAGGGCGATAGAGTGGAGGTCGTGGTATTGTGAGGGTTATAAATGAGGTAAGGAGGGCGATAGAGTGGAGGTCGCGGTATTGTGAGGGTTATAAATGAGGTAAGGAGGGCGATAGAGTGGAGGTCGTGGTATTGTGAGGGTTATAAATGAGGTAAGGAGGGCGATAGAGAGGAGTTCGCGGTATTGTGAGGGTTATAAATGAGGTAAGGAGGGCGATAGAGAGGAGGTCGCGGTATTGTGAGGGTAAGAAATGAGGTAAGGAGGGCGATAGAGTGGAGGTCGCGGTATTGTGAGGGTTAGAAATGAGGTAAGGAGGGCGATAGAGTGGAGGTTGCGGTATTGTGAGGGTTAGAAATGAGGTAAGGAGGGCGATAGGGAGGAGGTCGCGGTATTGTGAGGGTTAGAAATGAGGTAAGGAGCGCGATAGAGTGGAGGTCGTGGTGTTGTGAGGGTTAGAAATGAGGTAAGGAGCGCGATAGGATCGCTCTTTTGAGAGAGTTGAAGATGAGGTACAGAGAGACGAACGTGTTGACATATTAATCGATATTTAAGTACCCACTTCATTTCCTGGTACAAGTCCAGAAAGATATCGGTAAGTGTATTACAGTAGATCATAAAACCCCTGTCCAGTCCGACAAGGGTCCGTAACTCCCTCGGGCGTTAGTGGACAGTCCACACACGTGTCACTGTAATTGGCCTGACAGGTCTAACAAGGAGACTGGAGACGGCTATCATCAATCATCCAACCCTCTCTGATACTGTTCTACTATATCTATCCCTGTGTCATCTCATTAAGTTTCAGTCTAACTATTTACTATTCCATATCATCACTGGAGTTATAGACACAACAGATAAAACTAGGTATTATCAGCTACCAGTGTGACTCGAGTGTTGGACAATGGCCGTCATACTTCAGTTACATAAGTTTATTTCGCTACCAATATATCTCAAATCTATAGGATATGTATTAAAACATGAGATCCATGTTGACTTCTGTTACAACAACAACAATAACAACAGAATATTTCTTTTTGACGATGCGTTATACAACAATATAATGTAAGAAGGACCGGTGACATTGTGTAGTGTGTAAAGGTGGCTCTGTGACATAAGGGTATATGTTTCCAAACTGTATCAATCCGCGCGCGTGGCAGGTTCATACAGAAGTTTACAAACTATTAGTCCGCGTAGCAGGTTCATACAGAAGTTTACAAACTATTAGTCCGCGTAGCAGGTCCATACAGAAGTTTACAAACTATTAGTCCGCGTAGCAGGTTCATAGATTATAAGAAGGCCTTTGACTTTGTTAATAGACAAAATTTATGGTATAAGCTTGTCAAAGAAGGAGTAGAAGGTAAAATGTTAAATATTATACGTTCTTTGTACAATGATGTTAAATGTTGTGTTAAGTTTAATAATTGTTTGTCGGATTTCTTCTCTTGTGAAAACGGTTTATTCCAGGGTGAAATAATGTCGCCGATTTTATTTTCGCTTTATGTTAATGACTGTGAAATGCATTTTTTAACCGAAAATTGTCCATCAATAGAATTACAAATGATTAACTTATTTCTATTAATGTATGCAGATGATATGATACTATTAGCTGAATCAGCAGAGGGGCTACAGAAAATGTTAGATTCATTGTTATTATATACGGATAAATGGAATTTAACAGTTAATGTTGAAAAAACAAAAGTAATGGTTTTCAGAAATGGCGTTAAACTGAATGACGCTGAGAAATGGTACTACAATGGTTGCTTACTAGAAAATGTAAATAGTTTTAGTTATCTAGGAATTTTGATGAAATTTAATGGAAAATTCTGGATAACACAAGAAAAAATAGCGGAACAAGGAAGAAAGGCATTGTTTGCTGTATCAAATATTTGTAAAAGAAAATATTTTAACGTTGAAACCCAATTAAGTATTTTTGACACTTTTGTGGGTAGTATATTGAATTATGGATCAGAGGTATGGGGATTCCATAAAGCACCTGGTGTGGAAAAATTACATTTAGGGTTTTGTAAGAGAATTTTAGGGGTTAAGAGAAGTACTCCAAATGTAATGATATATCAAGAACTTGGAAGACTACCTTTACAAATAATTCGAAAATTTAAAATTTTTAAATATTGGCTTAAACTTAAATCTTCAGACAATTGTATTTTGAAAGCGTGTTATGAAGAAATGATTCAAAGAGGCAGTGAGTGGACCGATAGTATAAGAAATGAATTATTTAGATTAGGTTTAGGATACTTATGGGAGATTGAACCCAGCGGTAACGAAACGAATATATTAAGTATTATTAAATCTAGAATACGTGATAATTTTCAACAACATTGTATGGAGCTAATAAATTCATCGTCTAAATGTTCTTTGTACAAATATATTTGTGGAAATTTCTATCTTAAGCAGTACTTAACAAAACCCATTGGCCAACATACTATAAAGGAAATCGCAAAAATTAGATTATCATCGCATAAGTTGTATATAGAATCTGGAAGATATAGAAATATTGAAAGAAATAATAGAATTTGTACATATTGTGACAGCGGTGATATTGAGGACGAGTATCATTTTATCATCAAATGTAATCATTTTATAGATATTAGAAAGCATTTTATCAAACTATATTACCATAAAAAACCTAGTATGGCCAAATTTATACAACTTTTAACGACGGAAAATAATAAAGATTTATGTAATTTAGGCAAATATATTTCTATCGGTTCAAAAAGACGGTTAAATTCTGTTTAATTGTTTAATGTAATAGAACGCTCTCTACACTAGCGAAGCGATCGTGTATGTGTGGTTTGTGTGTGCTTGTGAGTTACAATGTACTTTGTATTTGTATTGTATGTTATTTGTAATGTCTGCACTGTATATATATGCACTACTGATAAACCGTAAGGTTTAAAGTAATAAATGAATTGAATTGAAGGTTCATACAGAAGTTTACAAACTATTAGTCCGCGTAGCAGGTTCATAGAGAAGTTTACAAACTATTAGTCCGCGTAGCAGGTTCATACAGAAGTTTACAAACTATTAGTCCGCGTAGCAGGTTCATACAGAAGTTTACAAACTATTAGTCCGCGTAGCAGGTCCATACAGAAGTTTACAAACAGCATTGTTTTCATGTCCATATGAACCTAAATATTGACATCAATGTATATAACTAATGTCTGAAAATGTATATCAAATTTAATTCACGTTTTATTTACAATTTTACTTATTCAATTAGGGATTCTTTTGAACAAATCATTACTCAACGTCAATGGTCGTACAAATTATTTTGACGTCACGTTTTTCGCACCATTTACTATATATGTATGAAAAGAAAACTCAGTCATGCAGAAAGCTGCATACAAACAACAGATTACAGATTTTATAAAAATGTGTTTTGTCCGATTTACAGATTTTACACGGGTTTTGTCTGATTTATAGATTTTACACGGGTTTGTCTGATTTACAGATTACAGATTTTACACAGGTTTTGTCTGATTTACGGATTACAGATTTTACACGTGTTTTGTCTGATTTACAGATTACAGATTTTACACAGGTTTTGTCTGCTTTCAGATTTTACACAGATTTTGTCCTATTTACAGGTTTTACACGTGTTTTGTCTGATTTACAGATTACATATTTTACACAGGTTTTGTCTGATTTACAGATTATAGATTTTACACGTGTTTAGTCTGATTTACAGATTACAGATTTTACACGTGTTTTGTCTGATGTACAGATCACAGATTTTACACGTGTTTTGTCTGATTTACAGATTACAGTTTTTATGCAGGTTTTGTCTGATTTACAGATTACAGATTTTACACGGGTTTTGTCTGATTTACAAATTACAGATTTTATACAGGTTTTGTCTGATTTACAGATTACAGATTTTACACGGGTTTTGCCTGATTTACAGATTAGATACGGGTTTTGTCTGATTTACAGATTACAGATTTTACACCGATTTTGTCTTATTTACAGATTACAGATTTTACACGGGTTTTGTCTGATTTATAGATGAGAGATCTAACACGGGTTTTGTCTGATTTACAGATAACAGATTTTACACAGGTTTTGTCTTATATACAGATTACAGATTTTACACGGGTTTTGTCTGATTTATAGATTTTACACTGGTTTTGTCTGATTTACAGATTACAGATTTTACACGGGTTTTGTCTGATTTACAGATTACAGATTTTACACGTGTTTTGTCTGATTTACAGATTACAGATTTTACACGGGTTTTGTCTGATTTACAGATTACAGATTTTACACAGGTTTTGTCTTATATACGGATTACAGATTTTACACGTGTTTTGTCTGAATTACAGATTACAGATTTTACACAGATTTTGTGTGATTTACAGATTTTATACAGGTTTTGTCTGATTTACAGATTAAAGATTTTACACGTGTTTGTCTGATTTATAGATTATAGATTTTACACGGGTTTTGTCTGATTTACAGATTACATATTTTACACTGGTTTGTCTGATTTACAGATTTTACACGGGTTTTGTCTGATTTACAGATTACAGATTTTATACAGGTTTTGTCTGATTTACAGATTACAGATTTTATACAGGTTTTGTCTGATTTACAGATTACAGATTTTACACGTGTTTTGTCTGATTTACAGATTACAGATTTTACACCGCTTTTGTCTGATTTACAGATTACAGATTTTACACCGGTTTTGTCTGATTTACAGATTACAGATTTCACACGTGTTTTGTCTGATTTACAGATTACAGATTTTACACCGGTTTTGTCTGATTTACAGATTACAGATTTTACACGTGTTTTGTCTGATTTACAGATTACAGATTTTACACGTGTTTTGTCTGATTTACAGATTACAGATTTTACACGGGTTTTGTCTTATTTACAGATTACAGATTTTACACTGGTTTTGTCTGATTTACATATTACAGATTTGACACAGGTTTTGTCTGATTTACAGATTACAGATTTTACACGGGTTTTGTCTTATTTACAGATTACAGGTTTTACACAGGTTTTGTCTGATTTATAGATTACAGATTTTTCACATTTTCGAGAATAATGCATACTTTTCTTCACATCAAACCAAATATTGGATCAAAGACCCCAATATCGGTTCGGAGACCCCAATGCTCTGACATAAAAAATGTTACGTTTTAATTAACTTATTGTATGCTTAGTAGTAAATCACAGAAAAAATCGTTTAAATAACAAGAACAAGCAGTTTAATTTGTTCAATTGAATGAATAATTTCATTTTCTTATCAAATGTAACAAATTTGAAAATAAACCCTCGTTTATAATATTAAGTGTTTGAAGTCTTTGTGGATTTTATACGTTTGTCATATTAACAATAATTTCTGAAAACTGATATCCTTTCCAAAAGTTTTTTTTCTATCGGTGAAGATCAGCTTGTATGACTGGCTACTGTACAGCGTGGATTACCCAATCCCTTAGCCACCATCCGTTTCAATACGGGGTTTAGAGTGAATCACTAATATCAATAATGTATGAGTGACGATTGCGGGTCGAGAAATTTGGCGCCATAATGTGTATGTTAAAAAATACCCACTGTGCTTATTACTAAGTATATAATAAAAGGTAATTACAGACATTTCGTTACATTAACATTATATTCATGTCCGTGAATTACGGTATAATTACACACCTGTTCCTATACGTTTATATAGTATTCATGTCCGTGAATTACGGTATAATTACACACCTTTTCCTATACGTTTATATCGTATTCATGTCCGTGAATTACAGTATACTTACACACCTTTTCCTATACGTTTATATCGTATTCATGTCCGTGACTTACGGTATAATTACACACCTTTTCCTATACGTTTATATAGTATTCATGTCCGTGAATTGCGGTATAATTACACACCTTTTCCTAAACGTTTATATAGTATTCATGTCCGTGAATTAAGGGGTAATTACACACCTTTTCCTATACGTTTATATATTATTCATGTCCATGAATTAAGGGGTAATTACACACCTTTCCGTATACGTTTATATAGTATTCATGTCCGTGAATTACGGTTTAATTACACACCTTTTCCTATACGTTTATATAGTATTCATGTCCGTGAATTACGGTATAATTACACACCTTTTCCTATACGTTTATATCGTATTCATGTCCGTGAATTACGGTTTAATTACACACCTTTTCCTATACGTTTATATAGTATTCATGTCCGTGAATTACAGTATAATTACACACCTTTTCCTATACTTTTATATAGTATTCATGTCCGTGAATTACGGTATAATTACACACCTTTTCCTATACGTTGATATAGTATTCATGTCCGTGAATTAAGGGGTAATTACACACCATTTCCTATACGTTTATATAGTATTCATGTCCGTGAATTACGGTATAATTACACACCTTTTCCTATACGTTTATATAGTATTCATGTCCGTGAATTAAGGGGTAATTACACACCTTTTCCTATACGTTTATATAGTATTCATGTCCGTGAATTAAGGGGTAATTACACACATTTTCCTATACGTTTATATAGTATTCATGTCCGTGAATTAAAGTATAATTACACACCTGTTCCTATACGTTTATATAGTATTCATGTCCGTGAATTACGGTATAATTACTCACCTTTTCCTATACGTTTATATAGTATTCATGTCCGTGAATTACAGTATAATTACACACCTGTTCCTTTACGTTTATATAGTATTCATGTCCGTGAATTACGGTATATTTACACACCTGTTCCTTTACGTTTATATAGTATTCATGTCCGTGAATTACGGTATAATTACACACCTGTTCCTATACGTTTAAATAGTATTCATGTCCGTGAATTAAGGGGTAATTACACACATTTTCCTATACGTTTATATAGTATTCCTGTCCGTGAATTACGGCATAATTACACACCTTTTCCTATACGTTTATATAGTATTCATGTCCGTGAATTACGGTTTAATTACACACCTTTTCCTATACGTTTATATAGTATTCATGTCCGTGAATTACAGTATAATTACACACCTTTTCCTATACGTTTATATAGTATTCATGTCCGTGAATTACGGTATAATTACACACCTTTTCCTATACGTTTATATAGTATTCATGTCCGTGAATTAAGGGGTAATTACACACCTTTTCCAATACGGTTATATAGTATTCATGTCCGTGAATTACAGTATAATTACACACCTGTTCCTTTACGTTTATATAGTATTCATGTCCGTGAATTACGGTATAATTACACAACTTTTCCTATACGTTTATATAGTATTCATGTCCGTGAATTAAGGGGTAATTACACACCTTTTCCAATACGTTTATATAGTATTCATGTCCGTGAATTACAGTATAATTACACACCTGTTCCTTTACGTTTATATAGTATTCATGTCCGTGAATTACGGTATAATTACACAACTTTTCCTATACGTTTATATAGTATTCATGTCCGTGAATTAAGGGGTAATTACACACCTTTTCCTATACGTTTATATAGTATTCATGTCCGTGAATTAAGGGGTAATTACACACATTTTCCTATACGTTTATATAGTATTCATGTCCGTGAATTAAAGTATAATTACACACCTGTTCCTATACGTTTATATAGTATTCATGTCCGTGAATTACGGTATAATTACACACCTTTTCCTATACGTTTATATAGTATTCATGTCCGTGAATTACAGTATAATTACACACCTGTTCCTTTACGTTTATATAGTATTCATGTCCGTGAATTACGGTATAATTACACACCTGTTCCTATACGTTTATATAGTATTCATGTCCGTGAATTAAGGGGTAATTACACACATTTTCCTATACGTTTATATAGTATTCCTGTCCGTGAATTACGGTATAATTACACACCTTTTCCTATACGTTTATATAGTATTCATGTCCGTGAATTACGGTATAATTACACACCTTTTCCTATACGTTTATATAGTATTCATGTCCGTGAATTAAGGGGTAATTACACACCTTTTCCAATACGTTTATATAGTATTCATGTCCGTGAATTACAGTATAATTACACACCTGTTCCTATACGTTTGTATAGTATTCATGTCCGTGAATTACAGTATAATTACACACCTGTTCCTATACGTTTATATAGTATTCATGTCCGTGAGTTACAGTATAATTACACACCTTTTCCTATACGTTTGTATAGTATTCATGTCCGTGAATTACAGTATAATTACACACCTGTTCCTTTACGTTTATATAGTATTCATGTCCGTGAATTACGGTATAATTACACAACTTTTCCTATACGTTTATATAGTATTCATGTCCGTGAATTACGGTATAATTACACACCTTTTCCTATACGTTTATATAGTATTCATGTCCGTGAATTAAGGGGTAATTACACACCTTTTCCTATACGTTTATATAGTATTCATGTCCGTGAATTAAGGGGTAATTACACACATTTTCCTATACGTTTATATAGTATTCATGTCCGTGAATTAAAGTATAATTACACACCTGTTCCTATACGTTTATATAGTATTCATGTCCGTGAATTACGGTATAATTACACACCTTTTCCTATACGTTTATATAGTATTCATGTCCGTGAATTACAGTATAATTACACACCTGTTCCTTTACGTTTATATAGTATTCATGTCCGTGAATTACGGTATAATTACACACCTGTTCCTTTACGTTTATATAGTATTCATGTCCGTGAATTACGGTATAATTACACACCTGTTCCTATACGTTTATATAGTATTCATGTCCGTGAATTAAGGGGTAATTACACACATTTTCCTATACGTTTATATAGTATTCCTGTCCGTGACTTACGGTATAATTACACACCTTTTCCTTTACGTTTATATCGTATTAATGTCCGTGAATTACGGTATAATTACACACCTTTTCCTATACGTTTATATCGTATTCATGTCCGTGAATTACGGTATAATTACACACCTTTCCCTATACGTTTATATAGTATTCATGTCCGTGAATTACGGTATAATTACACACCTTTTCCTATACGTTTATATAGTATTCATGTCCGTGAATTACGGTATAATTACACACCTGTTCCTATACGTTTATATAATATTCATGTCCGTGAATTACGGTATAATTACACACCTTTCCCTATACGTTTATATAGTATTCATGTCCGTGAATTACAGTATAATTACACACCTGTTCCTTTACGTTTATATAGTATTCATGTCCGTGAATTACGGTATATTTACACACCTGTTCCTTTACGTTTATATAGTATTCATGTCCGTGAATTACGGTATAATTACACACCTGTTCCTATACGTTTAAATAGTATTCATGTCCGTGAATTAAGGGGTAATTACACACATTTTCCTATACGTTTATATAGTATTCCTGTCCGTGAATTACGGCATAATTACACACCTTTTCCTATACGTTTATATAGTATTCATGTCCGTGAATTACGGTTTAATTACACACCTTTTCCTATACGTTTATATAGTATTCATGTCCGTGAATTACAGTATAATTACACACCTTTTCCTATACGTTTATATAGTATTCATGTCCGTGAATTACGGTATAATTACACACCTTTTCCTATACGTTTATATAGTATTCATGTCCGTGAATTAAGGGGTAATTACACACCTTTTCCAATACGTTTATATAGTATTCATGTCCGTGAATTACAGTATAATTACACACCTGTTCCTTTACGTTTATATAGTATTCATGTCCGTGAATTACGGTATAATTACACAACTTTTCCTATACGTTTATATAGTATTCATGTCCGTGAATTAAGGGGTAATTACACACCTTTTCCAATACGTTTATATAGTATTCATGTCCGTGAATTACAGTATCATTACACACCTGTTCCTTTACGTTTATATAGTATTCATGTCCGTGAATTACGGTATAATTACACAACTTTTCCTATACGTTTATATAGTATTCATGTCCGTGAATTAAGGGGTAATTACACACCTTTTCCTATACGTTTATATAGTATTCATGTCCGTGAATTAAGGGGTAATTACACACATTTTCCTATACGTTTATATAGTATTCATGTCCGTGAATTAAAGTATAATTACACACCTGTTCCTATACGTTTATATAGTATTCATGTCCGTGAATTACGGTATAATTACACACCTTTTCCTATACGTTTATATAGTATTCATGTCCGTGAATTACAGTATAATTACACACCTGTTCCTTTACGTTTATATAGTATTCATGTCCGTGAATTACGGTATAATTACACACCTGTTCCTATACGTTTATATAGTATTCATGTCCGTGAATTAAGGGGTAATTACACACATTTTCCTATACGTTTATATAGTATTCCTGTCCGGGAATTACGGTATAATTACACACCTTTTCCTATACGTTTATATAGTATTCATGTCCGTGAATTACGTTATAATTACACACCTTTTCCTATACGTTTATATAGTATTCATGTCCGTGAATTAAGGGGTAATTACACACCTTTTCCAATACGTTTATATAGTATTCATGTCCGTGAATTACAGTATAATTACACACCTGTTCCTATACGTTTGTATAGTATTCATGTCCGTGAATTACAGTATAATTACACACCTGTTCCTATACGTTTATATAGTATTCATGTCCGTGAGTTACAGTATAATTACACACCTTTTCCTATACGTTTGTATAGTATTCATGTCCGTGAATTACAGTATAATTACACACCTGTTCCTTTACGTTTATATAGTATTCATGTCCGTGAATTACGGTATAATTACACAACTTTTCCTATACGTTTATATAGTATTCATGTCCGTGAATTACGGTATAATTACACACCTTTTCCTATACGTTTATATAGTATTCATGTCCGTGAATTAAGGGGTAATTACACACCTTTTCCTATACGTTTATATAGTATTCATGTCCGTGAATTAAGGGGTAATTACACACATTTTCCTATACGTTTATATAGTATTCATGTCCGTGAATTAAAGTATAATTACACACCTGTTCCTATACGTTTATATAGTATTCATGTCCGTGAATTACGGTATAATTACACACCTTTTCCTATACGTTTATATAGTATTCATGTCCGTGAATTACAGTATAATTACACACCTGTTCCTTTACGTTTATATAGTATTCATGTCCGTGAATTACAGTATAATTACACACCTGTTCCTTTACGTTTATATAGTATTCATGTCCGTGAATTACGGTATAATTACACACCTGTTCCTATACGTTTATATAGTATTCATGTCCGTGAATTAAGGGGTAATTACACACATTTTCCTATACGTTTATATAGTATTCCTGTCCGTGACTTACGGTATAATTACACACCTTTTCCTTTACGTTTATATCGTATTAATGTCCGTGAATTACGGTATAATTACACACCTGTTCCTATACGTTTATATAATATTCATGTCCGTGAATTACGGTATAATTACACACCTTTCCCTATACGTTTATATAGTATTCATGTCCGTGAATTACGGTATAATTACACACCTTTTCCTATACGTTTATATAGTATTCATGTCCGTGAATTAAGGGGTAATTTCACACCTTTTCCTATACGTTTACATAGTATTCATGTCCGTGAATTACGGTATAATTACACACCTTTTCCTATACGTTTATATAGTATTCATGTCCGTGAATTAAGGGGTAATTTCACACCTTTTCCTATACGTTTACATAGTATTCATGTCCGTGAATTACGGTATAATTACACACCTTTTCCTATACGTTTATATAGTATTCATGTCCGTGAATTACAGTATAATTACACACCTGTTCCTATACGTTTATATCGTATTCATGTCCGTGAATTACAGTATAATTACACACCTTTTCCTATACGTTTATATCGTATTCATGTCCGTGAATTAAGGGGTAATTACACACCTTTTCCTATACGTTTATATAGTATTCATGTCCGTGAATTACAGTATAATTACACACCTGTTCCTATACGTTGATATCGTATTCATGTCCGTGAATTACAGTATAATTACACACCTTTTCCTATACGTTTATATAGTATTCATGTCCGTGAATTAAGGGGTAATTACACACCTTTTCCAATACGTTTATATAGTATTCATGTCCGTGAATTACAGTATAATTACACACCTGTTCCTATACGTTTGTATAGTATTCATGTCCGTGAATTACAGTATAATTACACACCTGTTCCTATACGTTTATATAGTATTCATGTCCGTGAGTTACAGTATAATTACACACCTTTTCCTATACGTTTGTATAGTATTCATGTCCGTGAATTACGGTATAATTACACACCTGTTCCTTTACGTTTATATAGTATTCATGTCCGTGAATTACGGTATAATTACACAACTTTTCCTATACCTTTATATAGTATTCATGTCCGTGAATTACGGTATAATTACACACCTTTTCCTATACGTTTATATAGTATTCATGTCCGTGAATTAAGGGGTAATTACACACCTTTTCCTATACGTTTATATAGTATTCATGTCCGTGAATTAAGGGGTAATTACACACATTTTCCTATACGTTTATATAGTATTCATGTCCGTGAATTAAAGTATAATTACACACCTGTTCCTATACGTTTATATAGTATTCATGTCCGTGAATTACGGTATAATTACACACCTTTTCCTATACGTTTATATAGTATTCATGTCCGTGAATTACAGTATAATTACACACCTGTTCCTTTACGTTTATATAGTATTCATGTCCGTGAATTACGGTATAATTACACACCTGTTCCTTTACGTTTATATAGTATTCATGTCCGTGAATTACGGTATAATTACACACCTGTTCCTATACGTTTATATAGTATTCATGTCCGTGAATTAAGGGGTAATTTCACACCTTTTCCTATACGTTTACATAGTATTCATGTCCGTGAATTACGGTATAATTACACACCTTTTCCTATACGTTTATATAGTATTCATGTCCGTGAATTACAGTATAATTACACACCTTTTCCTATACGTTTATATAGTATTCATGTCCGTGAATTAAGGGGTAATTTCACACCTTTTCCTATACGTTTACATAGTATTCATGTCCGTGAATTACGGTATAATTACACACCTTTTCCTATACGTTTATATAGTATTCATGTCCGTGAATTACAGTATAATTACACACCTGTTCCTATACGTTTATATCGTATTCATGTCCGTGAATTACAGTATAATTACACACCTTTTCCTATACGTTTATATCGTATTCATGTCCGTGAATTAAGGGGTAATTACACACCTTTTCCTATACGTTTATATAGTATTCATGTCCGTGAATTACAGTATAATTACACACCTGTTCCTATACGTTTATATCGTATTCATGTCCGTGAATTACAGTATAATTACACACCTTTTCCTATACGTTTATATAGTATTCATGTCCGTGAATTAAGGGGTAATTACACACCTTTTCCAATACGTTTATATAGTATTCATGTCCGTGAATTACAGTATAATTACACACCTGTTCCTATACGTTTGTATAGTATTCATGTCCGTGAATTACAGTATAATTACACACCTGTTCCTATACGTTTATATAGTATTCATGTCCGTGAGTTACAGTATAATTACACACCTTTTCCTATACGTTTGTATAGTATTCATGTCCGTGAATTACGGTATAATTACACACCTGTTCCTTTACGTTTATATAGTATTCATGTCCGTGAATTACGGTATAATTACACAACTTTTCCTATACGTTTATATAGTATTCATGTCCGTGAATTACGGTATAATTACACACCTTTTCCTATACGTTTATATAGTATTCATGTCCGTGAATTAAGGGGTAATTACACACCTTTTCCTATACGTTTATATAGTATTCATGTCCGTGAATTAAGGGGTAATTACACACATTTTCCTATACGTTTATATAGTATTCATGTCCGTGAATTAAAGTATAATTACACACCTGTTCCTATACGTTTATATAGTATTCATGTCCGTGAATTACGGTATAATTACACACCTTTTCCTATACGTTTATATAGTATTCATGTCCGTGAATTACAGTATAATTACACACCTGTTCCTTTACGTTTATATAGTATTCATGTCCGTGAATTACGGTATAATTACACACCTGTTCCTTTACGTTTATATAGTATTCATGTCCGTGAATTACGGTATAATTACACACCTGTTCCTATACGTTTATATAGTATTCATGTCCGTGAATTAAGGGGTAATTACACACATTTTCCTATACGTTTATATAGTATTCCTGTCCGTGAATTACGGTATAATTACACACCTTTTCCTTTACGTTTATATCGTATTAATGTCCGTGAATTACGGTATAATTACACACCTTTTCCTATACGTTTATATCGTATTCATGTCCGTGAATTACGGTATAATTACACACCTTTCCCTATACGTTTATATAGTATTCATGTCCGTGAATTACGGTATAATTACACACCTTTTCCTATACGTTTATATAGTATTCATGTCCGTGAATTACGGTATAATTACACACCTGTTCCTATACGTTTATATAATATTCATGTCCGTGAATTACGGTATAATTACACACCTTTCCCTATACGTTTATATAGTATTCATGTCCGTGAATTACGGTATAATTACACACCTTTTCCTATACGTTTATATAGTATTCATGTCCGTGAATTAAGGGGTAATTTCACACCTTTTCCTATACGTTTACATAGTATTCATGTCCGTGAATTACGGTATAATTACACACCTTTTCCTATACATTTATATAGTATTCATGTCCGTGAATTAAGGGGTAATTTCACACCTTTTCCTATACGTTTACATAGTATTCATGTCCGTGAATTACGGTATAATTACACACCTTTTCCTATACGTTTATATAGTATTCATGTCCGTGAATTACAGTATAATTACACACCTGTTCCTATACGTTTATATCGTATTCATGTCCGTGAATTACAGTATAATTACACACCTTTTCCTATACGTTTATATCGTATTCATGTCCGTGAATTAAGGGGTAATTACACACCTTTTCCTATACGTTTATATAGTATTCATGTCCGTGAATTACAGTATAATTACACACCTGTTCCTATACGTTTATATCGTATTCATGTCCGTGAATTACAGTATAATTACACACCTTTTCCTATACGTTTATATAGTATTCATGTCCGTGAATTAAGGGGTAATTACACATCCTTTGCTATGCGTTAATATTGCTTTTATGTCCGTGAATTACGGTATAATTACACACCCTCTCCCATAGAACTCACACAACTATAAAGAAAATCAGCCAATCAGCTGGTGTTTCTTCCGAACCAAGTCCCTGAGGAAATGTGAATAGAGAGTAGGGTCTTGAGATTCGGAAAATCAAAAATATACACTCCTACTGGAAATAGAATGACGTCGGATTCGAGGTGTAAAAAGGCGGGAATTCCCCAGGTGGGGGTTCCCCAGTGCACTATGAATGTCAGGGTTACTGTCTTTCGAGTACCCATGTACCCTATACAATAACAACTTTTCTACCATAATAGGTGGGTGTTATTCAACTCCCAAGGCATGAAATAATCATTACAACTGTTGAATAGCATTTCGTTTATACCACACGTGGAATAAACACTAAATGTGTTTTATTGGCTGACACGGTGACCTTTGACCGGGAATATTTCTTAATCACATGGTTCAAAGCAATTCGATTGCCTCGCACTTCAAGGCCGCTTCACACCGTTCCAGAAATGAAAACATACGAGAAGTAATTCGCAGCTGTTTCATTATACTCTTGAAAATATATTTAGATTTTTGTCAATTTATTTCTTTGTAAGAATAAACCTACTTATGACTTTGTTATGATTTGTGATAAAATGTAATGTTTCCATACCTTTCAGAATTTGTCACTTCTGCAAATTAATTAGCGGCATTTCTAATTAGATCGTATCCATACACCACACCTGATATTGTGAAAAGAACACACGTTGACACAAAGCAGGCGGTCAATTCATCCTCAGCTTTTCTATTGTGGTAGGAACAGGTCATACAAACTCGTGGTCGTTTTGTATGGTATTTATTTCTAAATTGTAACTATATATCTAGCCACGAGGATACTTATATCTAAATTGTAACTATATATCTAGCCACGAGGATACATGTATCTAAATTGTAACTTTATATCTAGCCACGAGGATACATATATCTAAATTGTAACTATAAATCTAGCCACGAGGATACTTATATCTAAATTGTAACTATATATCTAGCCATGAGGATACATGTATCTAAATTGTAACTATATATCTAGCCACGAGGATACATATATCTAAATTGTAACTATATATCTAGCCACGAGGATACATGTATCTAAATTGTAACTATATATCTAGCCATGAGGATATATATATCTAAATTGTAACTATATATCTAGCCACGAGGATACATGTATCTAAATTGTAACTATATATCTAGCCATGAGGATATATGTATCTAAATTGTAACTATATATCTAGCCGCGAGGATACATGTATCTAAATTGTAACTATATATCTAGCCACGAGGATACATGTATCTAAATTGTAACTGCATTTTGTATATATCTAGCCACGACGATACATATATCTAAATTGTAACTATATATCTAGCCACGAGGATACATACATCTAAATTGTAACTATATATCTAGCCATGAGGATATATATATCTAAATTTTTTACTATATATCTAGCCACGAGGATACATGTATCTAAATTGTAACTATATATCTAGCCACGACGATACATATATCTAAATTGTAACTACATATCTAGCCACGAGGATACATGTATCTAAATTGTAACTATATATCTAGCCACGAGGATACATTTATCTAAATTGTAACTATATATCTAGCCATGAGGATACATGTATCTAAATTGTAACTATAAATCTAGCCACGAGGATACATATATCTAAATTGTAACTATATATCTAGCCATGAGGATATATATATCTAAATTGTAACTATATATTTAGCCACGAGGATATATATATCTAAATTTTAACTATATATCTAGCCGCGAGGATACATGTATCTAAATTGTAACTATATATCTAGCCGCGAGGATACATGTATCTAAATTGTAACTATATATCTAGCCACGAGGATACATGTATCTAAATTGTAACTTTATATCTAGCCACGAGGATACATGTATCTAAATTGTAACTATATATCTAGCCACGAGGATACATGTATCTAAATTGTAACTATACATCTAGCCACGAGGATACATGTATCTAAATTGTAACTATATATCTAGCCACGAGGATACATATATCTAAATTGTAACTTTATATCTAGCCACTATATATCTAGCCACGAGGATACATGTATCTAAATTGTGACTTTATATCTAGCCAAAAGGATACATGTATCTAAATTGTAACTTTATATCTAGCCACGAGGATACATATATCTAAATTGTAACTATAAATCTAGCCATGAGGATATATATATCTAAATTTTAACTATATATCTAGCCATGAGGATATATATATCTAAATTTTAACTATATATCTAGCCACGAGGATACATGTGTCTAAATTGTAACTATATATCTAGCCACGACGATACATATATCTAAATTGTAACTATATATCTAGCCACGAGGATACATGTATCTAAATTGTAACTATATATCTAGCCATGAGGATACATGTATCTAAATTGTAACTATATATCTAGCCATGAGGATACATGTATCTAAATTGTAACTATATATCTAGCCACGAGGATACATATATCTAAATTGTAACTGCATTTTGTATATATCTAGCCACGAGAATATTACATACATGTATATCTCCGAAAGTAACTAAATTGTAGCTTAAGATCTTAGCACAAAGAAAAATAAATATCGTAAGGACTTCGCCTGGTTACATCGTGGATACCTTCTTAGAATGTAAATTTATCTAAAAACGGAAAAGACATGATGATGTTTCAAATTCGTTTTATTCAATTAATTACATTACATTTTACATCCGCTGCAAAAAATCGTTAAAAAATAAAATCTCTGTTTATATGATTGATGTGTGATAACGAATTTGACATAATTAGACAATTTACACCTTATTTACAAATAAACAGTATTTAACGTCACTGTACACAGGCGTCACCGATAGACACACGTATGGTTGCCACACAATGTAAACGGTCAGCGTTTAAATCGTTACTGAATATCAAAACACTGTCCCAGTTAGGGGTTACAGACACAGTAGGAACTGATCACCCGGGAGTTACAGACACCCGGGGTCACAGACACAGTAGGAACAAATCACCCGGGTGTTACAGACACTGTAGGAACAAATCACCCGGGGGTTACAGACACAGTAGGAACAAATCACCCGGGGGTTACAGACACAGTAGGAACAAATCACCCGGGGGTTACAGACACTGTAGGAACAAATCACCCGGGGGTTACAGACACAGTAGGAACAAATCACCCGGGGGTTACAGACACAGTAGGAACAAATCACCCGGGGTTACAGACACAGTAGGAACAAATCACCCGGGGGTTACAGACATCCCGGGGTTACAGACACCCGGGGGTCACAGACACAGTAGGAACAAATCACCCGGGGGTTACAGACATCCCGGGGTTACAGACACCCGGGGGTCACAGACACAGTAGGAACACATCACCCGGGGGTTACAGACACACGGGTGTCACAGACACCCGGGGGTTACAGACACCCGGGGTCACAGACACAGTAGGAACAAATCACCCGGGGGTTACAGACGCCCGGGGGTTACAGACACCCAGGGGTCACAGACACCCGGGGGTTACAGACACCCGGGGTCACAGACACAGTAGGAACAAATCACCCGGGGGTTACAGACACCCCGGGGTTACAGACACCCGGGGTCACAGACACAGTAGGAACAAATCACCCGGGGGTTACAGACACAGTAGGAACAAATCACCCGGGGGTTACAGACACCCCGGGGTTACAGACACCCGGGGGTTACAGACATTGTAGAAACAAATCACCCGGGGGTTACAGACACCCGGGGGTTACAGGCACCCGGGGGTCACAGACACAGTAGGAACAAATCACCCGGGGGTTACAGACACAGTAGGAACAAATCACCCGGGGGTTACAGACACAGTAGGAACAAATCACCCGGGGGTTACAGAAACAGTAGGAACAAATCACCCGGGGGTTACAGACACTGTAGGAACAAATCACCCCAGGGTTACAGACACCCGGGGGTTACAGACACAGTAGGAACAAATCACCCGGGGGTTACAGACACAGTAGGAACAAATCATCACGGGATGACCCGCCTTTCATACCACTGATCTACATCCAAGTTCTTAAAAAGAACCATAGTAACAAATCAGCTATTAGATTATATATATACGTTAATCGCAACGCGTATACGTACATGGATGCAAATGGTACTCATACGACAGGAAATTCAAATCTTTACCTTCGGATCGAAAACACATAGTGCGTATGATACATTGTGCTAATATTTTGATATATGACAAAGTAACACAATCAATCAATCAATCAATCAATCAATCAATCAATCAATCATAAGTAACACAAATGACGAAGGAAGACATTCTTTTTATGACTCGTGCCCTGACCGGGTTTAGAGCCCACGACCTACGGCACCTACATTACCTAGCCAGAAATACCCGTAGCTTAAACCGCTGATCAATTGATCAGAATATCAAAACCCAGTGTTAACAGGTATTAGAAAAATGCACTTTTTAAACACATGTTATGTGAACACATGAATAAAATATATATAAAAGTGTTGGTTATTTATCACAGTAAGATCAAAACTAGGAATTCCGTACTTAAATTTTATAATAATACAGTGTAATGCTCGGGGATACTGTAAGTTACAATAATGTATATAGTGTAATGCTCGGGATACTGTAAGTTACATTAATGTATATAGTGTAATTTGGGGGTACTGTAAGTTACAACAATGTTTACAGTGTAATGCTGGGGGTACTGTAAGTTACAACAATGTATATAGTGTAATGTTGGGGATACTGTAAGTTACAATAATGTATATAGTGTAATGCTGAGGGATACTGTAAGTTACAACAATGTATATAGTGTAATGTTGGGGGTACTGTAAGTTACAACAATGTATATAGTGTAATGTTGGGGGTACTGTAAGTTACAATAATGTATACAGTGTAATGTTGGGGATACTGTAAGTTACAATAATGTATACAGTGTAATGCTGGGGGTACTGTAAGTTACAATAATGTATACAGTGTAATGTTGGGGGTACTGTAAGTTACAACAATGTATACAGTGTAATGCTGGGGGTACTGTAAGTTACAACAATGTATATAGTGTAATGCTGGGGATACTGTAAGTTACAATAATGTATATAGTGTAATGTTGTGGGTACTGTAAGTTACAATAATGTATATAGTGTAATGTTGTGGGTACTGTAAGTTACAACAATGTATATAGTGTAATGTTTGGGGTACTGTAAGTTACAATAATGTATACAATGTAATGTTGGGGGTACTGTAAGTTACAACAATGTATATAGTGTAATGTTGGGGATACTGTAAGTTACAACAATGTATATAGTGTAATGTTGGGGATACTGTAAGTTACAACAATGTATATAGTGTAATGTTGGGGATACTGTAAGTTACAATAATGTATACAGTGTAATGTTGGGGGATACTGTAAGTTACAATAATGTATACAGTGTAATGTTGGGGATACTGTAAGTTTCAATAATGTATATAGTGTAATGCTCGGGGGTACTGTAAGTTTCAATAATGTATATAGTGTAATGTTGGGGGTACTGTAAGTTACAACAATGTATATAGTGTAATGTTGGGGATACTGTAAGTTACAATAATGTATACAGTGTAATGTTGGGGATACTGTAAGTTTCAATAATGTATATAGTGTAATGCTCGGGGGTACTGTAAGTTTCAATAATGTATATAGTGTAATGCTGGATTTTATTAAGTTTTTACAGATTCAAAAATTGAAACGACTGAACGAGAATAGTGGTTCCCATGTCATAGCTACGCTAGGATGATATACCTACGGTAGGATTATATAGCTACGCTGGGATAGTGTAGCTACGCTAGGATGATAAAGCTACGCTAGGATGATACAGCTACGCTAGGATGATACAGCTACGCTAGGATGATACAGCTACGCTAGGATGATGTAGCTACGCTAGGATGATACAGCTACGCTAGGATGATACAGCTACGCTAGGATGATACAGCTACGCTAGGATGATACAGCTACGCTAGGATGATGTAGCTACGCTAGGATGATACAGCTACGCTAGGATGATACAGCTACGCTAGGATGATACAGCTACGCTAGGATGATACAGCTACGCTAGGATGATGTAGCTACGCTAGGATGATATAGCTACGCTAGGATGATACAGCTACGCTAGGATGATGTAGCTACGCTAGGATGATACAGCTACGCTAGGATGATATAGCTACGCTAGGATGATATACCTACGCTAGGATGATACAGCTACGCTAGGATGATATACCTACGCTAGGATGATACAGCTACGCTAGGATGATATAGCTACGCTAGGATGATATAGCTACGCTGGGATGATAAAGCTACGCTAGGATGATACAGCTACGCTAATGATGGTAACCATGTAGCTAAACGAAGCTACGATTAGCTGATATTGAGCTACGTTAAATTGACTCAGCTACATTAAGTACAGTGTATACGAGGTATTACCGTTTATCTGTACGTTGGCATGGCGACGTAGCGTTGACACATAGCTATGGTATATCGGTACCACTTGGTAGTGTTGGTATAGCCATGGTGCGCTGACATAGTTACGGTATATAGCGGCCTGCCGATGGCTGTGTGCCTTTTATTACCACAAATAGCTACCAAATAACTATTTCCTATGAGAAATGACGTCACTGGCCATTTTTTAGTAATGAAGCAAAATCATCTTCCATTAAAAGGTAAACGGCACGTCGACATTTCAAGATCCGTATCACTTTTTTCCAATACGCTATAACACCATTTTCTTCAATGATCTCCGGAAACCTGAATTAGGAATGAGTGTGTCACGTGCCATGATCAGGGGACTGGAACGAGGCAGAAGTAACTGTCTGGTTGGCATCAGTCCGATAGATTTATCTATCACGTAATTTGCTGATTTCCCGGCAATCATTGCAGCAATCGGATCAGTTTGTTCCGAAATGCCATCGCTTTGTCCAGTAACCATGGTTTCTGATTTCGACATCTTTCTGTCTCCCGTTTTGAATTTAGAAGGGTATGATGAAATTTGAGTTTGCCGATATGCAGTAGACATATTGACAGGCCATTTTCGGGTGAGCCTGCTAGCCAGGAACGAATTAGATTGAGAGGAATCCTTAATGACGGGTACGTCGCCAGATCTGATTGGTGCCAATCGAAACATATTTGCATCTGCCCGGTATGACGCGGACTTGGCCGTTACTAAGGGTGGGGTTGAACTAGTCCTCGGCATGGAATCCTGTTTCCTATCGTAAGGTTTTCGATCCAATGCTAACCTATCCCTGTGGTCCGTCTGCGGAAGCCCAGCCCCACGATGTCCCAGGACAGTGTAGCCAGCGTTCGCCGTTTGGAAGCTGTCCCACTTGACGACGAGTAAAGCAGTCGATTTTGTTATTGGTGCGGAGTACAAATATTGGATTACATCCGTCCGCCACCACCGTACACTCCGGGGGGCCACTAAGACTCCAACCGTTCACACCAACCCTGAGGAAATATACAGCATATAGTTTGTTTGTTCTTCAGAATAATTGATATATATCTATACATTAGGATACATTCAATACATAGCATACACATTATAAATGTAGTTTTAGACTGTATGGTGTACTACAGAGTATAATGTTGTTATATAAGGCTGTATGGTGTACTACAGAGTATAATGTTGTAATATAAGGCTGTATGGTGTACTACAGAGTATAATGTTGTAATATAAGGCTGTATGGTGTACTACAGAGTATAATATTGTAATATAAGGCTGTATGGTGTACTACAGAGTATAATGTTGTTATATAAGGCTGTATGGTGTACTACAGAGTATAATGTTGTTATATAAGGCTGTATGGTGTACTACAGAGTATAATGTTGTTATATAAGGCTGTATGGTGTACTACAGAGTATAATGTTGTAATATAAGGCTGTATGGTGTACTACAGAGTATAATGTTGTAATATAAGGCTGTATGGTGTACTACAGAGTATAATGTTGTTATATAAGGCTGTATGGTGTACTACAGAGTTTAATGTTGTTACATTTTGTATATAAGGCTGTATGGTGTACTACAGAGTATAATGTTGTTATATAAGGCTGTATGGTGTACTACAGAGTACAATGTTGTTATATAAGTCTGTATGGTGTACTACAGAGTACAATGTTGTTATATAAGTCTGTATGGTGTACTACAGAATATAATGTTGTAATATAAGGCTGTATGGTGTACTACAGAGTACAATGTTGTTATATAAGTCTGTATGGTGTACTACAGAATATAATGTTGTAATATAAGGATGTATGGTGTACTACAGAGTATAATGTTGTTATATAAGTCTGTATGGTGTACTACAGAGTATAATGTTGTTATATAAGGCTGTATGGTGTACTACAGAGTATAATGTTGTTATATAAGGCTGTATGGTGTACTACAGAATATAATGTTGTTATATAAGTCTGTATGGTGTACTACAGAGTACAATGTTGTTATATAAGTCTGTATGGTGTACTACAGAGTACAATGTTGTTATATAAAGCTGTATGGTGTACTACATAGTATAATGTTGTTATATAAGGCTGTATGGTGTACTACAGAGTATAATGTTGTAATATAAGGCTGCGTGGTGTACTACAGAGTATAATGTTGTTATATAAGACTGTATGGTGTACTACAGAGTATAATGTTGTAATATAAGGCTGTATGGTGTACTACAGAGTATAATGTTGTTATATAAGTCTGTATGGTGTACTACAGAGTATAATGTTGTAATATAAGGCTGTATGGTGTACTACAGAGTATAATGTTGTAATATAAGTCTGTATGGTGTACTACAGAGTATAATGTTGTTATATAAGTCTGTATGGTGTACTACAGAGTATAATGTTGTTATATAAGGCTGTATGGTGTACTACAGAGTATAATGTTGTAATATAAGGCTGTATGGTGTACTACAGAGTATAATGTTGTAATATAAGTCTGTATGGTGTACTACATAGTATAATGTTGTTATATAAGGCTGTATGGTGTATTACAGAGTATAATGTTGTTATATAAGTCTGTATGGTGTACTACAGAGTATAATGTTGTAATATAAGTCTGTATGGTGTACTACAGAGTATAATGTTGTAATATAAGGCTGTATGGTGTACTACAGAGTATAATGTTGTTATATAAGGCTGTATGGTGTACTACAGAGTATAATGTTGTTATATAAGGCTCTATGGTGTACTACAGAGTATAATGTTGTAATATAAGTCTGTATGGTGTACTACATAGTATAATGTTGTAATATAAGGCTGTATGGTGTACTACAGAGTATAATGTTGTTATATAAGGCTGTATGGTGTACTACAGAGTATAATGTTGTTATATAAGGCTATATGGTGTACTACAGAGTATAATGTTGTAATATAAGTCTGTATGGTGTACTACAGAGTATAATGTTGTTATATAAGGCTGTATGGTGTACTACATGTACAGAGTATAATGTTGTTATATAAGGCTGTATGGTGTACTACAGAGTATAATGTTGTAATAGAAGGCTGTATGGTGTACTACAGAGTATAATGTTGTTATATAAGGCTGTATGGTGTACTACAGAGTATAATGTTGTTATATAAGGCTGTATGGTGTACTACAGAGTATAATGTTGTAATATAAGGCTGTATGGTGTACTACAGAGTATAATGTTGTAATTTAAGGCTGTATGGTGTACTACAGAGTATAATGTTGTTATATAAGTCTGTATGGTGTACTACAGAGTATAATGTTGTAATATAAGGCTGTATGGTGTACTATAAAATGTAATTGCTATGCACAATACTCACCCTTGGCAATGAAGTCCATCTGTCGTACACTCACATTGAAAACAATCTAACGTATTGAAACTCGAGCCCGGCAGTATCTTCAAATGTACGGTCACACTCTCTGACGTCATAGGATACTCGCAATATCTTTGAACTGTGCCGTACTCTGAAAGATAACATATATCATTTTAGAAATATATTTATATATAAAAGAAAAATATTCAGTTAGAAACCCATTTGCTTAAATTACAATCTAGGTAAGTGAACAGGGATTATTGATAGTGTCATCTAGATATAAAAGTACTTTGATGTACCTGGTGTAGGTTATTATTGACGTACCTGGTGTAAGTTATTATTGACGTACCTGGTGTAGGTTATTATTGACATACCTGGTGTAGGTTATTATTGACGTACCTGGTGTAGGTTATTATTGACGTACCTGGTGTAGGTTATTATTGACATACCTGGTGTAGGTTATTATTGACGTACCTGGTGTAGGTTATTATTGACGTACCTGGTGTAGGTTATTATTGACGTACCTGGTGTAGGTTATTATTGACGTACCTGGTGTAGGTTATTATTGACGTACCTGGTGTAGGTTATCATTGACGTACCTGGTGTAGGTTATTATTGACGTACCTGGTGTAGGTTATCATTGACGTACCTGGTGTAGGTTATTATTGACGTACCTGGTGTAGGTTATTATTGACGTACCTGGTGTAGGTTATTATTGACGTACCTGGTGTAGGTTATTATTGACGTACCTGGTGTAAGTTATTATTGACGTACCTGGTGTAGGTTATTATTGACGTACCTTATGTACAATAGATGATTATTATCCTGATGATAAAACCTCTACATGAATACGTTAAATGAATGACCTACCTGATGTTTTGGTTTTCAAAGGACTTTTCCAATCAACAGCAAAAGTTCCATTGGAACACAGAAGCAGTATGGTAATGGGAATTATCACAAATAGTGTCATCGTGGTTGAACAGTCTCGAAGGCAATGTCAGGTTGCTTGTTGAGGGTCTGTATTTATAGCCCCTTGTCCCGTTTTGTTTATAGATATGCATTTGTCAAAGTCGTGTTTACAACATACGTACGGGATGATGAAGGGGAGCTCGAGTCAATAACGTTGTTTACTACTTCTGTAGCTAAAACATACAACGACAATATCCCCGGGCGCTTCTGTTTACGTCCGAACACGTACTGCGCAGGACCAAATATTGGGAGGCGCCTACCACCAACTAGTCAAGGTCAGAACTGAGGTTAAAAGAAATCTTAAAAATAAACACAAATATGATAGCCCGGTCAAAGTCTATGTGTTGTGAAGCTGGCTGGAGTAGCTATTTTAATCAGATGTACGTTGTTAAGCGAGATTCTTGCAGTAAAACATATTTTATCATGTTGTTTGTTATGAATTATACTGTTTGTCCATGACAGGTGTGATAGCAATTCAGTGACGTTTATTTGTGTGTAAATATGATGCAGGTAACACCACATCTAATAACAGTATGTTTCATCCCCGAGGGAGATAAAACGCGTCATGACGTTGTCTGTGGGAGGTGCAAGGTCTTGGTCCGAAAGATGCTTGTAACGAGCAACGTGCAGTTAAGGTGTTACAGAGGGTTATCACTGACAGGAGAACAAGCCCTTACGTGACCCGCGGACATCGGGCTGTCTTAATGAATGGTACTGTCAGTGGATGGGTCTCACGACACCTGTCACAGCCAGCGTTCTCAGCTGGTACTCTGGAGGAGGATAAACTGGTGTATCGGAGTACGTCTTCATATGTGTAAACTGACGACATAACGGGGTACCACGTCACAGGTGTAACATGAATATACCTTGGGGTACTACGTCACAAGTGTAACGTGACTACACGCCGAGGTACTACGTCACAAGTGTAACGTGACTACAGGCCGAGGTACTACGTCACAAGTGTAACATGACTACACACCGGGGTACTACGTCACAGGTGTAACATGACTTCACTCGGAGGTACTACGTCACAGGTGTAACATGACTACACTCCGAGGTACTACGTCACAGGTGTAACATGACTACACACCGGCGTACTACGTCACAGGTGTAACATGACTTCACTCCGAGGTACTACGTCACAGGTGTAACATGACTACACACCGAGGTACTACGTCACAGGTGTAACATGACTACACGCCGGGGTACTACGTCGCAGGTGTAACATGACTTCACTCCGAGGTACTACGTCACAGGTGTAACATGACTACACACCGGCGTACTACGTCACAGGTGTAACATGACTTCACTCCGAGGTACTACGTCAAAGGTGTAACATGACTACAAACCGAGGGTACTACGTCACAGGTGTAACATGACTACACATCGGGGTACTACGTCATGGGTGTAACATGACTTCACTACGAGGTACTACGTCACAGGTGTAACATGACTACACACCGGGGTACTACGTCACAGGCGTAACATGACTTCACTCCGAGGTACTTCGTCACAGATATAACATGACTACACACCGGGGTACTACGTCACAAGTGTAACATGACTTCACTCCGAGGTACTACGTCACAGGTGTAACATGACTACAAACCGGGGGTACTACGTCACAGGTGTAACATGACTTCACTCCGAGGTACTACGTCCTAGATGTAACATGACTACACACCGGCGTACTACGTCACAGGTGTAACATGACTACACGCCGAGGTACTACGTCACAGGTGTAACATGACTACACACCGAGGTACTACGTCACAGGTGTAACATGACTACACACCGAGGTACTAAATCACAATTGTAACACGAATACACATCGGGGTACTACGCCACAAGTGTAACATTACTGCACACCGGGGTGTCAGGCCACAAGTGTCAGATACTGTAACTACACACCGTGGTGCTAGGTCACAAGTGTAACACTACTGCACACCGGGGTGTCAGGCCACAAGTGTCACATACTGTAACTACACACCGTGGTGCTAGGTCACAAGTGTAATATTACTACACACCGTGATGTCAGGCCACAAGTGTAACACCACTGCACACCGGGGTGTCAGGCCACAAGTGTAACATCACTACACACCGGGGTGTCAGGCCACAAGTGTAACATCACTACACACCGGGGTATCAGGCCACACGTGTAACATCACTACACACCGTGGTGTTAGGTCACAAGTGTAACATCACTACACACTGGGGTGCTAGGTCACAAGTGTAATATTACTACACACCGGGGTGTCAGGCCACAAGTGTCAGATACTGTGACTACACACCGGGATGTCAGGCCACAAGTGTCACATACTGTAACTACACACCGGGGTGTCAGGTCACAAGTGTAATATCACTACACACCGGGGTGTCAGGCCACAAGTGTCACATACTGTAACTACACACCGGGGTGTCAGGCCACAAGTGTCAGATACTGTAACTACACACCGGGGTGTCAGGCCACAAGTGTCACATACTGTAACTACACACCGGGGTGTCAGGCCACAAGTGTCACATACTGTAACTACACACCGGGGTGTCAGGCCACAAGTGTCAGATACTGTAACTACACACCGGGGTGTCAGGCCACAAGTGTCACATACTGTAACTACACACCGGGGTGCTAGGTCATAAGTGTAACATAACTATACATTGGGGTGTCAGGCCACAAGTGTAACATACTGTAACTACACTCCGGGGTGCTAGGTCACAAGTGTAACATCACTACACACCGGGGTGTCAGGCCACAAGTGTAACATCACTACACACCGGGGTGTCAGGTCACAAGTGTAACATCACTACACACCGGGGTGTCAGGTCACAAGTGTCACATACTGTAACTACACACCGGGGTGCTAGGTCACAAGTCTAATATTACTACATCCCGGGGTGCTAGATCACAAGTGTAACATCACTACACACCGGGGTGTCAGGTCACAAGTGTAATATCACTACTCATCGGGGTGTCAGGTCACAAGTGTAACACCACTACACACCGGGGTGCTAGGTCACAAGTGTCACATCACTACTCATCGGGGTGTCAGGCCACAAGTGTAACATCACTACACACCGGGGTGTCAGGCCACAAGTGTAATATTACTACACACCGGGGTGTCAGGTCACAAGTGTAACATCACTACACACCGGGGTGTCAGGTCACAAGTGTAACATAACTACACACCGGGGTGTCAGGTCACAAGTGTAACATCACTACACACCGGGGTGTCAGGCCACAAGTGTCACATACTGTAACTACACACCGGGGTGTTAGGCCACAAGTGTAACATAACTACACACCGGGGTGTCAGGTCACAAGTGTAACATCACTACACACCGGGGTGTCAGGTCACAAGTGTAACATCACTACACACCGGGGTGTCAGACCACAAGTGTCACACCACTACACACCGGGGTGTCAGGCCACAAGTGTCACATACTGTAACTACACTCCGGGGTGCTAGGTCACAAGTGTAAGATCACTACACACCGGGGTGTCAGGCCACAAGTGTCAGATACTGTAACTACACACCGGGATGTCAGGCCACAAGTGTCACATACTGTAACTACACACCGGGGTGCTAGGTCACAAGTGTAACATCACTACACACCGGGGTGTCAGGCCACAAGTGTCACATACTGTAACTACACACCGGGGTGCTAGGTCACAAGTGTAACATCACTACACACCGGGGTGCTAGGCCACAAGTGTAATATCACTACACACCGGGGTGCTAGGTCACAAGTGTAACATCACTACACACCGGGGTGTCAGGCCACAAGTGTCACATACTGTAACTACACACCGGGGTGCTAGGTCACAAGTGTAACATCACTACACACCGGGGTGTTAGGCCACAAGTGTAACATCGCTACACACCGGGGTGTCAGGCCACAAGTGTAACATCACTACACACCGGGGTGTCAGGTCACAAGTGTAACATCACTACACACCGGGGTGTCAGGTCACAAGTGTAACATCACTACACACCGGGGTGTTAGGCCACAAGTGTAACATCACTACACACCGGGGTGTCAGGCCACAAGTGTAACATCACTACACATCGGGTTGTCAGGCCACGAGTGTCACATACTGTAACTACACACCGGGTTGTCAGGCCACGAGTGTCACATACTTTAATTACACACCGGGGTGTCAGGCCACAAGTGTAACATAACTACACACCGGGGTGCTAGGTCACAAGTGTAACATCACTACACACCGGGGTGCTAAGTCACAAGTGTAACATCACTACACACCGGGGTGTCAGGTCACAAGTGTAATATTACTACACACCGGGGTGTCAGGCCACAAGTGTAATATAACTACACACCGGGGTGCTAGGTCACAAGTGTAACATAACTACACACCGGGGTGTCAGGCCACAAGTGTAACATAACTACACACCGGGGTGTCAGGCCACAAGTGTAATATAACTACACACCGGGGTGTCAGGCCACAAGTGTAATATAACTACACACCGGGGTGTCAGGCCACAAGTGTAATATAACTACACACCGGGGTGTCAGGCCACAAGTGTAACATCACTACACACCGGGGTGCTAGGTCACAAGTGTAACATCACTACACACCGGGGTGTCAGGCCACAAGTGTCACATACTGTAACTACAACGGGGTGCTAGGTATAAGTGTAAAAAACTAACACACCGGGGTGTCAGGCCAAAAGTGTAACCTAACTACACACCGGGATGTAGCCACAAGTGTAACATCATAACACCGGGGTGTAAGGGCCACAAGTGTAACATAACTAACACCGGGATGTCAGGCCACAAGTGTAACATCACTACAACACGGAGGTGTCAGGCCACAAGTGTAACATAAAAATACACCACCGGGATGTCAGGCCACAAGAGGAAACATCAATACACACCGTGTGTCAGCGCAACAAGTGTAACATCACTACACACCGGGGTGTCAGGTCACAAGTGTAACATACTGTAACTACACACCGGGGTGCTAGGTCACAAGTGTAACATAACTATACATCGGGGTGCTAGGTCACAAGTGTGACATCCCTACACACCGGGGTGTCAGGCCACAAGTGTAACATCACTACACACCGGAGTGCTAGGTCACAAGTGTAACATAACTATACACCGGGGTGTCAGGTCACAACTGTATCACTACTGCACACCGGGGTGTCAGGCCACAAGTGTAATATTACTACACACCGGGGTGCTAGGTCACAAGTGTAACATAACTACACACCGGGGTGCTAGGTCACAAGTGTAACATAACTACACACCGGGGTGCTAGGTCACAAGTGTAATATTACTACACACCGGGGTGCTAGGTCACAAGTGTAACATAACTACACACCGGGGTGCTAGGTCACAAGTGTAACATAACTACACACCGGAGTGCTAGGTCACAAGTGTAACATAACTATACACCGGGGTGCTAGGCCACAAGTGTAACATCACTACACACCGGGGTGCTAGGTCACAAGTGTCACATACTGTAACTACACTCCGGGGTGCTAGGTCACAAGTGTAACATCACTACACACCGGGGTGTCAGGCCACAAGTGTTACGTCACTACACACCGGGGTGTTAGGCCACAAGTGTAACATCACTACACACCGGGGTGTCAGGCCACAAGTGTCACATACTGTAACTACAGACTGGGGTGCTAGGTCACAAGTGTCACATACTGTAATTACACACCGGGGTGTCAGGTCACAAGTGTCACATACTGTAATTACACACCGGGGTGCTAGGTCACAAGTCTAATTTTACTACATCCCGGGTTGCTAGATCAAAAGTGTAACATTACTACACACTGGTGTTGTTTTGTTTTTAACATGGTCACATATATTGAACACCATATTATACGAAAATAATAATAATCACATGTAATATATCCACTTAACATGCAAAATTTCACAAAATAATTTCAATGTACAACTGTAATTCAAAGAATAGCAAAACGCGACACAATTTACAAACGTTAAGGTGTAATTATATGCCTTTGCAATCAGAACCAGTTGAACGCAACCCTTTTTAACTGTGGAAAAAATGGATAAACATGTTGCATTTAAAAAATTGGAATTAACTTGTTACTGGTAACTCATTTTTAGGCTCTATGCCACTACCGTTGAGTGCCTGAGAGCCTGTTTGTAGGCTCTCCGAAATCCAACAGTCATCGTCTATTAAGATGGTTGTCTACACCTGCGCGTGCTCCTTCAAAAGAGTTATCTTTGTTGAATGGAACTTACAAGAGTAATGGTACGTGTAACACCTAACAATAGAATTTTGACCAAAAACCTAAAAATATCAATTTTCAAAACAAAAAATGAGTTTTAAGTGTTTTTTTTTTTTTTTTTTTTAGATTTTAGGTACTGATCTTTGTTGCGCTACAAAGCAAGCGTATTTTCTTAATTCATGCTCAAAAATAGCAGGAACGCCGTAAAAAAAACAAATCACAATCTCTTATATTTACTAACAACTACCTAATATTCACTTATAAAACATCCATTTTTTGCGATTCATTGTTTCCTATTACGTTCAGATGAACCGGGCGGGCGTTAGAAAGGGGCTTCAACCACGTCCGAGCAAATGATATTTGCTTTGGGGACTATGTAACGTTTATTATGTTTTAATAGGAAAATAATAGTAATAGAAAAATTGATGTAGAAAAAGTTGTAGTAATCTTAAAGAAAATTACACAATGGGTATATTTTATTGTATCTACCTATTTTATTTAGAGGTTTAAAGACAAAATACATTACCTGCATGTACATGTATATAATGAGAAATGTAGTTAGGATTTTTGTGAAAAAAGTCCTATTAAGGAGTAAAATATCACTAATGGTGCTTAAGGATAGTAAAATCAGACATACTTTTTTTAATGAAATCCATCCACGTTTTTTTTCTATCTAAAATTTTAAAGTTTGGTTTAGATTTGAAAATGAAGCCTTCCAAGATGAGTTTAGAATACTGATTTTGTAAATTTTATTTTGTTTTGTTGATTTTCTAACTGTGGATCTCGCCATAAATAAATAAAAATTACTTACATGGAATTAAGAAAAAAGTGTTATTTTCCTTGTATGTAGTTTTAGCATGCACAAATATTGATTTCTCTCATAATTCCATTTTTCTTAGTATTTTTAGACAGGGTCATATTTCAGTATATTTTTTTGTGTGAAATAATCTATTAGACGAAATCTTTTTTTTCTTTCATATTTCAACTCTTCATGGCCTAGATAATCACTGAAAATAAGATGAAAATATTCTATCCGCAGTAAAATTTTGATGGTAAGGTGTAGGCAAACTCCTTAGATAACGTCATTGACGGCGTTTTCGTGTTCCGGCAAACCAGCTCGATTGTTTGCACGTGGTTTTGACCCTATTCTCCTGAGATCTATTCAACCATGTTTGAAACCTGCGGGACAAACCAATATGCCTCCTAGGAATTCACCTCCGATTACATATTTCCTTTCCGTTAGTTTATTACGGAAATGCGTCTTGGAAACAAACAGGTAACGTACACTCGTGACGTAGTACCCCGGTGTGTTGTAGTCATATTACACTCGTGACGTAGTACCTCGGTGTGTTGTAGACATATTATCCTCTTGACGTAGTTCTCCGGTGTGTTGTAGTCATATTACACTCGTGACGTAGTACCCCGGTGTGTTGTAATCATATACACTCGTGACGTAGTACCCCGGTGTGTTGTAGTCATATTACACTCGTGATGTAGTACACCGGTGTGTTGTAGTCATATTACACTCGTGACGTAGTTCTCCGGTGTGTTGTAGTCATATTATACTCGTCACGTAGTTATCCGGTGTGTTGTAGTCATATTACACTCGTGACGTAGTACCTCGGTGTGTTGTAGACATATTACACTCGTGACGACGTACCTCGGTGTGTTGTAGACATATTACACTCGTGACGTAGTTTTCCGGTGTGTTGTTGACATATTACACTCGTGTCGTAGTACACCGGTGTGTTGTAGACATATTACACTCGTGACGTTGTACCCCGTTGTGTTGTTGTCATATTACACTCGTGTTGTAGTTCTCCGGTGTGTTGTTGTCATATTACACTCGTGACGTAGTATCCCGGTGTGTTGTAGTCATATTACACTCGTGACGTAGTTCTCCGTTGTGTTGTAGACATATTACACTCGTGACATAGTACTCTGGTGTGTTGTAGACATATTACACTCGTGTTGTAGTACCCCGGTGTGTTGTTGTCATATTACACTCGTGATGTAGTATCCCGGTGTGTTGTAGTCATATTATACTCGTGACGTAGTTCTCCGGTGTGTTGTTGACATATTACACTCGTGACGTTGTACCCCGTTGTGTTGTTGTCATATTACACTCGTGTTGTAGTACCCCGGTGTGTTGTAGTCATATTACACTCGCGACGTAGTACCCCGGTGTGTTGTAGTCATATTACACTCGTGACGTAGTACCCCGGTGTGTTGTAGACATATTACACTCGTGACGTAGTACCCCGGTGTGTTGTAGTCATATTACAATCGTGACGTAGTACACCGGTGTGTTGTAGTCATATTACACTCGTGACGTAGTTCTTCGGTTTGTTGTAAACATATTACACTGGTGACATAGTACTCTGGTGTGTTGTAGACATATTATACTCGTGACGTAGTTCTCCGGTGTGTTGTTGACATATTACACTCGTGACGTTGTACCCCGTTGTGTTGTTGTCATATTACACTCGTGTTGTAGTACCCCGGTGTGTTGTAGTCATATTACACTCGCGACGTAGTACCCCGGTGTGTTGTAGTCATATTACACTCGTGACGTAGTACCCCGGTGTGTTGTAATCATATTACACTCGTGACGTAGTACCCCGATGTGTTGTAGTCATATTACAATCGTGACGTAGTACACCGGTGTGTTGTAGTCATATTACACTCGTGACGTAGTTCTTCGGTTTGTTGTAAACATATTACACTGGTGACATAGTACTCTGGTGTGTTGTAGACATATTACACTCGTGTTGTAGTACCCCGGTGTGTTGTTGTCATATTACACTCGTGACGTAGTATCCCGGTGTGTTGTAGTCATATTACACTCGTGTCGTAGTACACCGGTGTGTTGTAGACATATTACACTCGTGACGTTGTACCCCGTTGTGTTGTTGTAATATTACACTCGTGACGTATTACCCCGGTGTGTTGTAGTCATTTTACACTCGTGACGTAGTACATCGGTGTGTTGTAGTCATATTACACTCGTGACGTAGTACCCCGGTGTGTTGTAGACATATTACACTCGTGACGTAGTACACCGGTGTGTTGTAGTCACATTATACACGTGACGTAGTTCATCGGTGTGTTGTAGTCAGTCATATTACCACGTCACAAGTGTAACATGGCAACAAATCAAGGTACTACGTCACAAGTGTAATAGACTACACAACTGTAAAAATATCAGTGAGTTCCGGGGTACTACGGCTGCTTGCTGAGGAACACGGCCATCACTGAAGATTACTTTCATAGCCACGGTTTGGTAGTAATTCTTTGTCAGTACTGTAATAGTTCTTGATGAGGTGTGTTGCTGACTGTGTGGTTTACACAGAACTGTGTTGAGACATTGCTGACGCCCCATGGTGAGAATCTGCATACCAGTTAGAAATCTTAACAAGGACATTATATAATATTGGAATATCATAGAATACTGTCCATTTATATGCTGTACCTGGTGTGTATATATATAATTCAAGTGTGACAGTGAGTGTGGGTGGAGTGATAGATCTTGTCTATGGTGTATCGTGTAATTTAATGTTATACATAATGTAAACATACTGTGTTGTGTAATAGAATCTATTACCCCTGTGTGTTGTGGACAGGGATATCTCAACCCGAGGGTAACATTTTTAAAGTTTATAGCACGAGGCTTGCCGAGTGCTATAAACTTTAAAAATTTTATCCCGAGGGTTGAGATATCCCTGTCCACAAAACACTGGGGTGATTGATTATTTTTCTCCCATACTGAAAAAAAAAAAAAAAAAAATCGGTCCCGCCAATGTGAACTTAGTGCATCGTCATGAATGGCGCATGAATATAAAAACCGGTGTGCTTAACATGTGTGTAAATCGTTCCGCGGTGTTGATAACAAAAATGATAAAATACGTACAGTGTAGTACATGTGTCGAAATAAATATTTATTATAATTCTAATCATATTTTCACTGTGTATATTTCATACATAACAATTTCACTCAATGTATGAATGCATAATTTATTAATGATATTACTTCAAACTACATTGTTGGCACACATGTAAGCCTCGAGCTCACAGTTAGGCCAATGTCACCTGGCTGAAAAGTTCACTCCGAGTCTGAATACAAAATTCTCGGTCGCTTCGCTTTAGGAGCTTTGATTGGAGTGTTATTATTAATGGTGATGTTAAATGTCCAACCAGTTATAGTAGCACCTTGGAAAATGTTAGGGATTTCACATTCCGTAGATTTCGTACGAGATTTACACAAGGGAATGTTGTGCGCGGAGGACACATGTGTAATATTTGCTCGATTGTCCGAGGTACGTGCTCGAATGTCAATTTCATGTTGGTCCGCAGTTTTGACGGGGCGGTCAGTTGATGACAGAATAGATGACATAGTTTGTTTTTGTTTATTGTTGACAGTTCTGTAGTTGTTTAAGGATTGAATGTTTTTATGTCCGGTCACTGTGATTGCCTGTGCGTCAGGGACGTTTTCATCGAGTAGTTTTTGACATGTGTGTTTTCGCACACTAGTGTTAGTTAGCCTTTTCCCCGCAACGTTGTTATGGGAGCCACTGGTCAGAATACCACTTTTTGTAGCCATACTTTTCATGAGTTTGTATAATTTTTTTCGGCCGACGGGTGCCCTGAGAAACCATTGGTCATTCTGATGAGGCGTTTTGGTGTGTGTGACAGTGCCCAGGTAGAAGGGGTGTTCGTCATAACAGAAATCAGTCGGTCTTTTTTCTTTATATACCATGTACGCAGCTACGGGGCATCTGTCGCTGTTAGGTTCAGCATACATGGTAGGTTTTGAACACCTTGCGTTAGTAGTGTCTATTCCTGTCCTAGTTTTGGTTTGTCTTTCATTGAATTGTAAACATTCCCTGTTAAGTTCTTGATCATATCCAAGTTGAATGTCTCCCCAGCATAGTTGTCTGTTATCTTCCCCTCCCCTCATTCCAAAATGCAGCATATTGTTAAACCAAACTGTGTTGAGTAACGCCTCGGGAGTGTTGATACCTAGTTGTTTACATTCATATAGCATGTTTATTTCTGAACCTGAAATGGCGTCTGCGGCCATGGGTTTATTCCCCAATCCTTTCTTTTTCAAATCTTTTTGCTTTGTTTTGAAAGCTTCTCGGGCACCAGCGAATTCCTAATTTGATATTAAGCTATGCCGTTTTAGGTATCGTTCCAACGATCCAAGAATACCCCTGAGATAGCTTGGCTGGTAATCGCCACCATCCTTTTGTCGTACACACAATACGAATTTGGACAGGAATTTGTCGAGTTATCCGGCAGGTATTTGCTGTATTTGTCTGGATTCATTCTCACTACGTAAACAACTCTCAAACAGTTTGATGTGGCATAATGTTTTCTTTTTAGTGTTAGCGTTTTCGTTTTCATCAATGAATTGTCTGACGTCATCGTCATTCATTGTCACAAATCGACTGGGTGCAGGTGCTGTTGTCTGTTCAGTCGATATATGCTTTGAAATGAGGGGAGACTCAACAAGTACAGGATTCTCAACAATTTCGTTCAATAAAGCTTGTGTTTCTGCGTTTGTAATTTCTTGTTAGTGTTTTTCAATATCAAAGTCTAGCAGATCGAACTCGTTGTCTGGTAGTCCTTTCACAAGTTCGTGTTTAGCCGCTGTTAAAATTGTTCCATCGCAAAATAACTGTACCTAGTACATTGAATATGTTCCCATGGGTTTAAATATGTCAACAATTTTCCCCTTTTCACCATTCTTATCGACAGAAACATGCTCATCAGTTTTGAAATGTCGAATTGTCGCCATCGTATAAATTTTGTTTACATTTAGTACGTGTGTACATGTGTGTAGAAAGCGGTGACGCAATCGATTTAGTGTTAAATGTAGCGGGACAAAGGTCATCAAATATGAAGTGCCTTGTTTATGACGTAATAGCGCGTGTGAGCTGTCTTTTCCCTACCCCGGGAAAAGACAGAGTTATCTTTTCCCTACCGAAAACGGGAATGCACCTATGGAGTATGGGAGAATAATAGAATCTATTATGGGTCTGTTCCGTGGACAGGGATATATCAACCCGAGTGTAAGAGTTTGGCCAGTCAGCGCGATGCTTGCCGTATATTTTTGGACTCAAGATACCCGTGCTGCTGTGGGGTCAATCACGTTTCGTCCGGGTGTCAGCAGGGTAAGTGGTGTTGACTTTTAATCTTTAAAATTAATTAGATAACCGTCGTCCATCCTTTTGTTGTGAAACAGCATTGTATTTACGTACGGTTCCAAGGATTCCGGGTATTTATCCTCCGGAAGGCCTCGTAACTTTATATTACCTATGTTTTAGCCCTCAGTTATCGGTTAGACCTCAGAGCAATACAGACGTTTATTCCTGTCGTTGCTGTTCTGTCTGACAATATCGTCATGCAGATACGATCACTCAATCCTGCCATATTACACCACTCGAACCCACAACATTGGTGTCAGAAGTGGGATTTTATATGCCTGAACCCTGGGAAATCGAGTGAGATGTGATAGATTTTGTATATGTTTTTGTGGGAATCATTGTTTAGTTTTCCCATTAACTTTTTGCAGTATGCACATTTTTTATGTTTCCCGGCTTTGTACAGTTTTATTTCCGGTTGAAATGTCCTTTTGTGACCATTGTAATTACTTTATATGATTTTTCAGTTTTGATTTTTTGAGAATAATGTAGATTGTACAAATTCCTTTGTGTACACATAAGACCTATACCTGATATCAGTTTACATGTGGTTCGGTACGTGAGCTGTTTTCACTGGATAATCGCTCGTTGGTATTAGCCTATGCCTTGTCACTTGTTTGAATTGAATGGTCACTTTATTATTCATTTCATTGTACAGTTTACCTGTGTCATTTAGTGTACATATTCTATACATTTTCTAAAAGAACTTCTTGTTTCAGCTAGCTTTATTATCGACTCGGATGCTTCGAATCGCTAACGCTAGTTGTCTACTGAAGTTGCTTTTTTGTGAATATTAACTTCATTACATTGGATTATTTAATCCATTTTTGTCACACAGGTATTCTAAACATTTTTTCTGTGTTTTTAAAAAAAATTATTTTGTACGCTTTGATGTGTCAGCTTATTTTTGTATGATACATTCGCCTGCATTTTTTTAGACGGGGAGGAGGCTGATACTATATTGTTGTATTCATACATCAAATACACTTAAATTGTGTTCACGGACGGAACGAGGCGCCATATTTGAATTCCATACATGTTTAGCTTTTGTTTATATGGTTAGGTGGGTTAATCTCATCAGCCGTTATGCAAAGGTAGTATGATTATATGTGACTTTGTGCCAAGCAATAACTTTTGACGTTGTTTTCCCGTACTTAAATTTGTTCATATCAAGACACATCATCGGATATCATACAATGTCGGATTTTCTTACGTGTGTAGTTTTCCGATACCTGTGCTTGTATTGTAAATTGTTGGTCTTTTTTCATTATTGTAATCGGATACTGTGTAATGTCGGATACTCTGACGTGCATGGCTATCTGAATTTTCCCCATTTGTTGTAAATATTTGTAATCAGATATTGTGCAATGTCGGATACTCTTGTGTACATATTTATCTGAGTTCTTAGACTACTGTAAATGTTCATTGTTGTCTGTAGTATAATAACTTGGTACGCTGATTATCGTTGTAAATATGCATTCGTTAAGTTATGATGAGCTTGTGACTATATGTAGAAAAGAGCTGTACCTTGTTTAAAAAGGTTCTAGTGAATCGCTTCATGATTACGCTGATAGGATCACAAATTTAGCTACAGCTGTATATTGGAAGTGTGGGGAGGATACCATCAAACGTACAGCTATAGACATGTTCCTCAAAACTTAGCCCGAGTTTTCTCTGGCCCTGTCACCATGTCTGGTGTAGGGCCAGAGCGCACTACTATATGAAAACGTGGAATTATCCGACACCGTTTGGTGTCGCTAAGAATTTGATGCAAAAACAATAAAATCGGGTGTGACATAACACCTACCTTACATATATGGATAAATGAGATATTTATGTACCCCAAAACACCCATTTAGTCTCATATAGGTGTTTTATTCCGTCCGTATAGACCCTCGCTTTACGCTAGTCAAAATTTCATACTTGACTCGACGCCATATTGCTAACTATGTAGGTCGCGGTCCGCCTAATTACCCTAATCTGTGCGCGATGGAGCGAAAAGAAAAAAAAATACAACATTTATTTTTATATATTTTACCGCTTATAATTTATAAATAATGATTTTTTTAATGGAATATAACATCTTTTGGGAAATAATCAACTTAGTTTTCATAATTTAAACTTTGTAAGAAGAAAAACACAATAAATCATATGTGGTCTTTTCGGTCCATTGCGTTCCGATTTGGGTGGTTAGTCGTACTGTCACTTACAAAATGGCGGGTCAACAGTATGAAATTTTGACTAGCGTAAAGCGAGGGCCTGTACGGACGGAATAAAACACCTATATGAGACTAAATGGGTGTTTTGGGGTACATAAATATCTCATTTATCCATATATGTAAGGTAGGTGTTATGTCACACCCGATTTTATTGTTTTTGCATCAAATTCTTAGCGACACCAAACGGTGTCGGATAATTCCACGTTTTCATATAGTAGTGCGCTCTGGCCCTACACCAGACATGGTGACAGGGCCAGAGAAAACTCGGGCTACTCAAAACTGTGATGGAAGAGGACGACTACTATACGGTTGTAGACAACGAATTGGCCAAATCAATAGAAGATGTCATTACAATTGCTAAAGAGTATAAGTTATTGAGAGAAAGTCAACAAACTGGGACAGGCAGCGAGAGCGAGAAAGACACCAAAGGGGAACACGAAGATGAGTTTGTTGAAGCGAGGGTTCAAATGGAGGATGAGTCTGTTCGGACACGGAGCAACATACAGAGTATCGAAAGCGCTTTCGACAATGGTATAAAAGCAAAAGAAAAAAAAGAGGAGAAGAAGAGTCCACAGAAAAAAGAAGATCCAGATGAATTTGCCAAGTAACCTGTGTGATGTACGCCAAACTCGACATGATTATCGTCAAAAGCGGCAACAACATCTAACTCATCAACATCTACATCAGCATCATTCTCCTGTTCAAAGAAGTAGCCGAAAGTCTTATGCTAATACCAGCTCCTTTCCTCTACCACCACCGCCATATATCCCTCATCAAGGTGTACCGGGCTTTCCACCTCGCCCACTTTCATCGCCACCTCCATATGTTCCCTATCAAGTATATGTACCAACCACACTGCCTCCTCCACCAATGCCAATTCTATACTTTCCAGTAGTACCCGCCAAGTACAATGGTGACAATGCAGTACACAACTGTGTACTAGGTTTCAAAAATATGGTTGCGGGAACTTGCTGTACATAGTCCCGGTTTTAGAAAATCTGATATTTTAGTTCACATTTGCAAATGTTGTATTTTTAGATACAAGTATTGAGATCAAGTTCAAGTTTTAGAACAAACATATATTTTGTAGGTTTGACATTACTTGGACTTCTGTTACTAGCTGTTTTTTAAGAGTGTAGCTGTGATGAATCATAGTTTTTATATGTATACACTTTAAAAATGACACGATGTTATCAACTGCTCTGGTCACCTCCTCAGAGTGCAAATATACTTTACCATGTAGTACTGTAGCTTTATTGTATGGAATTCATGCTGACCTTTTGTCTTTTATAACGTATCGCGCTCTTAGTAAACGGGGAGGAATGTTGTGAAACAGCATTATATTTTACGTACGGTTCCGAGGATTCCGGGTAGTTATCCTCCGGAAGGCCTCGTGCCTTTATATTACCTATGTTTTAGCCCTCAGTTATCGGTTAGACCTCGGAGCAATACAGACGTTTATTCCTGTCGTTGCTGTTCTGTCTGACAATATCGTCATACAGATACGATAACTCAATCCTGCCATGTTACACCACTCGATTTCACAACACTTTCTTAAATTTCATATTAATTTGTCTGCTGGATATTATTTGCCACTATCGTACATGTATTTTAATTTTTACGTGTATTATTTTGATGTATTTTCGATGTGTAGAACGTTGTTTAATTTGAGTCTCGTGTGCCGGTGTCATGTCGGAAGTCAGGTTGTTGCTTGAAGGAATTATTCCATTTTGAGAGCACTCGCGGAGTGTCTAGAGAATATTTCCGCCTCTCGGGCTGTTTCTATACCGGTAAGGGTATGAACACTACGCGACAACGAAACGTCGAGAAAAGTCGCTTCATTGGGCTAACAACCTCAATATGCTTCTCAAGGGACGAGCTTTGAATTGTTTTGATTGAATTTGATAATGGATATGACCAAAATTCAGTAACTGCTGTTCATGTTAGACAGGTGACCGTTTATGCAAGGTTCATTAAATAAAATATTTTACATTGGGACAAAGACAGACTGGTCGCATAATAGAGGTGACCGCTTATTCCAGGTGACCGTTCAAGCAGGTTTGACTGTATTATATGATATTTATCTTGATTTTCTATTACAAATACAACAATATGAAAACATCCAACAGTTATTTTTTAATAAATAAATAAAACATTTATTAATTGCAGCAAAATATAAAAAATACAACCAAAGCGACTTCGCTCATGCCTTGGCAGATATCAAAAAAGGAACACCGATAAGAAGAGCAGCAGCGAAACATGATGTACCTCACATGACTTTGCGGAGATATGCCAGAAATCTGAACAAAGGGGGACAACCTCACGTTGTTCTAACCCCTGAGGAAGAAACACATCTTGTAATATACATTAAATATTGCGAAGAGAGGTCCTTACCACTTTCTCGAAAAATGATTAAAATGTTCATATCTCAAATTATAAAGAAGTCAGGAAGGAAAAGTGTAATTGGGCCAACTGGTCAATCAAATAAATGGATGAGGATTTGTTTCCGCAGAAATCCAAGGCTGCACATGAGGAAGCCTCAGACCATTGATGTTGGACGGGCAAGGATGGCCAACCCCAATGTTATGGCACAGTACTTCACATTATTGAAGGAGACTGTACATAAACTTGGTAAGACTTCTCTCCTCCTTTTCCATATATTGCCTGAGAAAAAAAGAAATACAAATTTGAAGTTATATCTAATTTTTTTTTTTTTATTAAATACAAGTTTCATTCAAGAGTCAATCATATAAAAAAAGGGCTTCCACAACCATTACAAAACAATATGAACTTTAAAAACCTTAAAAGCTTTCAAATAAAAGAAAAATTATACAGGGATGGGCTTATTGACAAAACATCATTATAACATTATTTCAGGAATTGAGGACAAACCCCATCTCATATATAACATGGATGAGACAGGTTTCGGAAAGGGGTCAGTGGCACAAGATAAAGTATGTGTTACAAGTAGAGGTGCCTACACGAAACAAGTCACAACAACTAACCATACAACACAACTAACCATACAACACAACTAACCGTACAACACAACTAACCATACAACACAACTAACCATACAACACAACTAACCATACAACACAACTAACCGTACAACACAACTAACCATACAACACAACTAACCATACAACACAACTAACCATACAACACAACTAACCATACAACACAACTAATCATACAACACAACTAACCATACAACACAACTAACCTTACAACACAACTAACCATACAACACAACTAACCATACAACACAACTAACCATACACCACAACTAACCATACAACACAACTAGCCATACACCACAACTAACCATACAACACAACTAGCCATACAACACAACTAACCATACAACACAACTAACCATACAACACAACTAACCATACAACAACTACAATTTGTGTGTCCGCTGATGGGAGACTTCCTTCATAATCTTCGAAAAGTCGTTTCCTGGTGGGACCTACAGAGATGGTATGTGTACTGACAACATTGAAAACTTCATTTTAGAATATAATTTTACAAATGCAAGCACATCTATTCTTTTAGCTTGACATAGTTCTGAAAACAAATTATGGGTTTTTCAAATCACTTTTTGATTAATCATTGTTTGGTTTTAATTTTTAAATTTTATTTATTGACTTTCTTTGAAAAAAAATCTTTTTGCTTTGTTTTGAAAGCTTCTCGGGCACCAGTGAATTCATAATTTGATATTAAGCTATAGCCGTAACGATGCCGTTTTAGATATCGTTCCAACGATCCAAGAATACCACTGAGATAGCTTGGCTGGTAATCGCTACCATCCTTTTGTCGTACACACAATACAAATTCGGACAGGAATTTGTCGAGTTATTCGGCAGGTATTTGCTGTATTTGTCTGGATTCATTCTCACTACGTAAAAAACTCTCAAACAGTTTGATGTGGCATAATGTTTTCTTTTTAGTGTTGGCGTTTTCGTTTTCATCAATGAATTGTCTGACGTCATCGTCATTCATTGTCGCAAATCGACTGGGTGCAGGTGCTGTTGTCTGTTCAGTCGATATATGGTTTGAAATGAGAGGAGACTCAACAGGTACAGGATTCTCAACAATTTCGTTCAATAAAGCTTGTGTTTCTGCGTTTGTAACTTCTTGTAAGTGTTTTTCAATATCAAAGTCTAGCAGATCGAACTCATCGTCTGGTAGTCCTTTCACAAGTTCGTGTTTAGCCGCTGTTAAAATTGTTCCATCGCAAAATGACTGTACCTTGTACATTAAATATGTTCCCATGGGTTTAAATATGTCAACAATTTTTACCTTTTCACCATTCTTATCGACAGTAACATGCTCACCAGTTTTGAAATGTCGAATTGTCGCCATCGTATAAATTTTGTTTACATTTAGTACGTGTGAACATGTGTGTAGAAAGCGGTGACGCAATCGATTTAGTGTTAAATGTAGCGGGTCAAAGGTCATCAAATATGAAGTACCTTGTTTATGACGTAATAGCGCGTGTGAGCTGTCTTTTCCCTACCCCAGGAAAAGACAGAGTTATCTTTTCCCTACCGAAAACGGGAATGCACCTGTGAAGTATGGGAGAATAACAGGACAGGGATATATCAACCCGAGTGTAAGTGTTTGGCCAGTCAGCGCGATGCTTGCCGTATATTTTTGGACTCAAGATACCCGTGCTGCTGTGGGGTCAATCACGTTTCGTCCGGGTGTCAGCAGGGTAAGTGGTGTTGACTTTTAATCTTTAAAATTAATTAGATAACCGTCGTCCATCCTTTTGTTGTGAGACAGCATTGTATTTTACGTACGGTTCCAAGGATTCCGGGTATTTATCCTCCGGAAGGCCTCGTAACTTTATATTACCTATGTTTTAGCCCTCAGTTATCGGTTAGACCTCAGAGCAATACAGACGTTTATTCCTGTCGTTGCTGTTCTGTCTGACAATATCGTCATACAGATATGATAACTCATTCCTGACATGTTACACCACTCGAACCCACAACAATTGGTGTCAGAAGTGGGATTTCATATACCTGAACCCTGGGAAATCGAGTGAGATGTGATAGATTTTGTATACGTTTTTGTGGGAATCATTGTTTAGTTTTACCATTAACTTTTTGCAGTATGCACATTTTTGATGTTTCCCGGCTTTGTACAGTTCTGTTTCCGGTTGAAATGTCCTTTTGTGACCATTGTAATTATTTTGTATGATTTTTCAGTTTTGATTTTTTGAGAATAATGCAGATTGTACAAATTCTTTTGTGTACACATAGGACCTATACCTGATCAGTTTACATGTGGTTCGGTACGTGAGCTGTTTTCACTGGATAATCGCTCGTTGGTATTAGCCTATGCCTTGTCACTTGTTTGAATTGAATGGTCACTTTATTATTCATTTCATTGTACAGTTTACCTGTGTCATTTAGTGTACATATTTTATACATTTTCCAAAAGAACTTCTTGTTTCAGCTAGCTTTATTGTCGACTCGGATGCTTCGAATCGCTAACGCTAGTTGTCTACTGAAGTTGCTTTTTTGTGAATATTAACTTCATTACATTGGATTATTTAATCCATTTTTGTCACACAGGTATTCTAAACATTTTTTCTGTGTTTTTTTAAAAATTATTTTGTACGCTTTGCTGTGTCAGCTTATTTTTGTATGATACATTCGCCTGCATTTTTTTAGACGGGGAGGAGGCTGATACTATATTGTATCCATAAATCAAATACACTTAAATTGTGTTCACGGACGGAACGAGGCGCCATATTTGAATTCCATACATGTTTAGCTTTTGTTTATATGGTTAGGTGGGTTAATCTCATCAGCCGTTATGCAAAGGTAGTATGATTATATGTGACTTTGTGCCAAGCAATAACTTTTGACGTTGTTTTCCCGTACTTAAATTTGTTCATATCAAGACACATCATCGGATATCATACAATGTCGGATTTTCTTACGTGTGTAGTTTTCCGATACCTGTGCTTGTATTGTAAATTGTTGGTCTTTTTTCATTATTGTAATCGGATACTGTGTAATGTCGGATACTCTGACGTGCATGGCTATCTGAATTTTCCCCATTTGTTGTAAATATTTGTAATCAGATATTGTGCAATGTCGGATACTCTTGTGTACATATTTATCTGAGTTCTTAGACTACTGTAAATGTTCATTGTTGTCTGTAGTATAATAACTTGGTACGCTGATTATCGTTGTAAATATGCATTCGTTAAGTTATGATGAGCTTGTGACTATATGTAGAAAAGAGCTGTACCTTGTTTAAAAAGGTTCTAGTGAATCGCTTCATGATTACGCTGATAGGATCACAAATTTAGCTACAGCTGTATATTGGAAGTGTGGGGAGGATACCATCAAACGTACAGCTATAGACATGTTCCTCAAAACTTAGCCCGAGTTTTCTCTGGCCCTGTCACCATGTCTGGTGTAGGGCCAGAGCGCACTACTATATGAAAACGTGGAATTATCCGACACCGTTTGGTGTCGCTAAGAATTTGATGCAAAAACAATAAAATCGGGTGTGACATAACACCTACCTTACATATATGGATAAATGAGATATTTATGTACCCCAAAACACCCATTTAGTCTCATATAGGTGTTTTATTCCGTCCGTATAGACCCTCGCTTTACGCTAGTCAAAATTTCATACTTGACTCGACGCCATATTGCTAACTATGTAGGTCGCGGTCCGCCTAATTACCCTAATCTGTGCGCGATGGAGCGAAAAGAAAAAAAAATACAACATTTATTTTTATATATTTTACCGCTTATAATTTATAAATAATGATTTTTTTAATGGAATATAACATCTTTTGGGAAATAATCAACTCAGTTTTCATAATTTAAACTTTGTAAGAAGAAAAACACAATAAATCATATGTGGTCTTTTCGGTCCATTGCGTTCCGATTTGGGTGGTTAGTCGTACTGTCACTTACAAAATGGCGGGTCAACAGTATGAAATTTTGACTAGCGTAAAGCGAGGGCCTGTACGGACGGAATAAAACACCTATATGAGACTAAATGGGTGTTTTGGGGTACATAAATATCTCATTTATCCATATATGTAAGGTAGGTGTTATGTCACACCCGATTTTATTGTTTTTGCATCAAATTCTTAGCGACACCAAACGGTGTCGGATAATTCCACGTTTTCATATAGTAGTGCGCTCTGGCCCTACACCAGACATGGTGACAGGGCCAGAGAAAACTCGGGCTACTCAAAACTGTGATGGAAGAGGACGACTACTATACGGTTGTAGACAACGAATTGGCCAAATCAATAGAAGATGTCATTACAATTGCTAAAGAGTATAAGTTATTGAGAGAAAGTCAACAAACTGGGACAGGCAGCGAGAGCGAGAAAGACACCAAAGGGGAACACGAAGATGAGTTTGTTGAAGCGAGGGTTCAAATGGAGGATGAGTCTGTTCGGACACGGAGCAACATACAGAGTATCGAAAGCGCTTTCGACAATGGTATAAAAGCAAAAGAAAAAAAAGAGGAGAAGAAGAGTCCACAGAAAAAAGAAGATCCAGATGAATTTGCCAAGTAACCTGTGTGATGTACGCCAAACTCGACATGATTATCGTCAAAAGCGGCAACAACATCTAACTCATCAACATCTACATCAGCATCATTCTCCTGTTCAAAGAAGTAGCCGAAAGTCTTATGCTAATACCAGCTCCTTTCCTCTACCACCACCGCCATATATCCCTCATCAAGGTGTACCGGGCTTTCCACCTCGCCCACTTTCATCGCCACCTCCATATGTTCCCTATCAAGTATATGTACCAACCACACTGCCTCCTCCACCAATGCCAATTCTATACTTTCCAGTAGTACCCGCCAAGTACAATGGTGACAATGCAGTACACAACTGTGTACTAGGTTTCAAAAATATGGTTGCGGGAACTTGCTGTACATAGTCCCGGTTTTAGAAAATCTGATATTTTAGTTCACATTTGCAAATGTTGTATTTTTAGATACAAGTACTGTGATCAAGTTCAAGTTTTAGAACAAACATATATTTTGTAGGTTTGACAACATTACTTGGACTATTCTGTTACTAGCTATTTTTAAGAGTGTAGCTGTGATGAATCATAGTTTTTATATGTATACACTTTAAAAATGACACGATGTTATCAACTGCTCTGGTCACCTCCTCAGAGTGCAAATATACTTTACCATGTAGTACTGTAGCTTTATTGTATGGAATTCATGCTGACCTTTTGTCTTTTATAACGTATCGCGCTCTTAGTAAACGGGGAGGAATGTTGTGAAACAGCATTGTATTTTACGTACGGTTCCGAGGATTCCGGGTAGTTATCCTCCGGAAGGCCTCGTGCCTTTATATTACCTATGTTTTAGCCCTCAGTTATCGGTTAGACCTCGGAGCAATACAGACGTTTATTCCTGTCGTTGCTGTTCTGTCTGACAATATCGTCATACAGATACGATAACTCAATCCTGCCATGTTACACCACTCGATTTCACAACACTTTCTTAAATTTCATATTAATTTGTCTGCTGGATATTATTTGCCACTATCGTACATGTATTTTAATTTTTACGTGTAGTATTTTGATGTATTTTCGATGTGTAGAACGTTGTTTAATTTGAGTCTCGTGTGCCGGTGTCATGTCGGAAGTCAGGTTGTTGCTTGAAGGAATTATTCCATTTTGAGAGCACTCGCGGAGTGTCTAGAGAATATTTCCGCCTCTCGGGCTGTTTCTATACCGGTAAGGGTATGAACACTACGCGACAACGAAACGTCGAGAAAAGTCGCTTCATTGGGCTAACAACCTCAATATGCTTCTCAAGGGACGAGCTTTGAACTTGTTTCGTGTTTACTGATTGGAACAGCTATTTGACTACGATATACCGAAGGCGGCGCTTCTCAAGGGATTTTAAACGACAGAGACGACGGTTGTGGAAAAAACGTTTTTAAGACAGGCAGGCCAGAGACTAGCAAAACTTTCAGCCCAGATTTCAGTAAGATTGAAGAGTTATTTTGTAAGAAAGCTTGAGATGGGTGGTACTGATAATAATATTGGTGCACTCAAGGACTTCATGCTTAGAGATCAACTTCTAAAACTTGTGTTAAGAAACTTAAACTGATATTTTTTTTTTAAGACCGTATCCCTTCATCGATTGAGGAAATGTCAAAACTAGCCGACCAGTGCATGGTGGTTTAGAGGCGTCTATGGATCAAATGACTGGCGGGGTGCGATCATGTACTTTTGTAGATAACAGCTATTTACAAATACCTACTGCTTACGTAATTGCGGATACACAATATTACGTTGGACCTGTGGTTGCCTGGTGCACATAAACTCCAGTTTACGGCCTTATCCTTGGTAATATAAGCACCAGATCCCTGTTGGAATCAGAGGAGGGATGATATAATGACTGTCAAGACCAGAGCTCAGACGAAAGACCTTACCGCGCCTTGCAGATGCTAACTACTCTGAACGAGGTTCAAGTGTCAGACGACAGCTCAACAGGAAGACGATAGTCTTGATAAAGTCAGATACATTGTTTCAAATGACGAGGTCAAATAATGGCTCGATGATCAACGGTCTTCAAGCATCACGGCCAGATATATCGAGTATCAAAGCCTAGCAGTAACAAACGAGAGGATGTACCGACAAAATATCGTGAAAATGTACCTGGTTTGGCTCATAAATTAATGATGGCAGGTTATCTGGGGACAAGGAGGATCAGCGACAAAATCAGTTTTATTGGCCTAGGGTAAACACCGACGTAACCAAGTTTTGTCGGTTTTAGGATGTCTGCCAGAGGACGTTCCCGAAGGGACGCGTCTCAATTGTACCTCAAGGAACTAACGTCATAGGACCCCTTTTGGTACAGGACCCCTTTTGGTACAAAATAAAGAAAAAACGCTCCAAAATGCTCGCACGTATATTCTGTCGGTTTATGCTGTTGTGACGTCATAATGTAAATAAAAACGTACATATTCAACGTGGTTTTTGTGGCGTGCAGCGATCAAGGTTTTCTTGCAGAACATATTGAAATGGATAAGTTGTGAGAAAATGACAACAGAGTGTGTGTGTGTGTGTGTGTGTGTGTGTGGGGGGGGGGGGGGGGGGGGGGGGGGGGGGGGGGATAATTCGACGTTTTAAATTCCCTTAACATGCGTTGTACGACTCAACAGACATTTCAGATTATTTCTAGTAATCTCAGAATTCTTCGTTACCAATCTTTTGCACAACCAACATGTCATATCGTAGTAATAGTATTTTTAAGACCTGCACATCAAAATTCGTACTTGCCGCTCCGCCATTGCTGTATAACACTGTTATTGCGCATGTCGGAAGGAGATCACTAAAAGACGAGAGCAGGTGCTCTTACACTGTATTCCGGATTTCACAGGATGCGTTTAGGAGTTACCTCCCTTCGCTCACCAAATAGGACTATGTATAATGTCTGTGTGAAACCAGCAAAGTGAACGATAAAAAAAGGTTTTAACATCTAGGGCCCGGTGATGATTTGTCATATTATTTTTAGTTGCATTGTCATGCTTAATTCTAAATACGATGGTGTATGCGATATTTTTAAAAACGAAAATAATTAGAGACCACACATGCTTAAAAGATTAGTGTAGCTATATATAGGTCTAGTTGAATTCAGGTGTTTTGTTACCTTTATATCAACTGCAATATCTCCCAAGGTTAATGTTTGAGGGTAATATCTGAAATCGTAGCTAAACACACAATTTTAACAGATTTTATGTTATTTGAACTTCAGATCCGTTCATGAGAAATCAAGTGTCCCATATCTTCACAGGTTTAAAACAAAATCTTATCCTCATTTCCCTCAATAATTTGAGATTTTATCTATTGATGCAATGAAAAGCGCCGATACAAAACTTAAAGTTTGGTATGAGCTATTTAACTTGAAGTTATTTTGATGTGTAATTCGGCCACCAGAGTTTTATTTTTTATGGTCAACCGAATTCCATTACCAGATTACATATCAAGCCATATCATGTTTCTTGCATGATCAGAAATGTTCAGCTTAATTTTATTGGTGATTTAAATATTGTAATTAATACTGTGTAAAATACTGCAAAAACCAGGTTAACCAAACTTCAAAATGACTGCATAATACATGATTTGATAATGGATATGACCAAAATTCAGTAACTACTGTTCATGTTAGACAGGTGACCGTTTATGCAAGGTTCATTAAATAAAGTATTTTACATTGGGACAAAGACGGACTGGTCGCATAATAAAGGTGACCGCTTATTCCAGGTGACCGTTCAAGCAGGTTTGACTGTATTATGTGATATTTATCTTGATTTTCTATTACAAATACAACAAAATAAAAACATCCAACAGATATTTTTTAATGAATAAATAAAACATTTATTAATTGCAGCAAAATATAAAAAATATAACTAAAGGGACTTTGCTCATGCCTTGGCAGATACTAAAAAAGGAACACCGATCAGAAGAGCAGCAGCGAAACATGATGTACCTCACATGACTGCGGAGATATGCCAGAAATCTGAACAAAGGGGGACAACCTCACGTTGTTCTAACCCCTGAGGAAGAGAAACATCTTGTCATATAAATATTGCGAAGAGAGGTCCTTACCACTTTCTCGAAAAATGATTAAAATGTTCATATCTCAAATAATAACGAAGTCAGGAAGGAAAAGTGTAATTGGGCTAACTGGTCCATCAAATAAATGGATGAGGAAATGTTTCCGCAGAAATCCAAGGCTGCACATGAGGAAGCCTCAGACCATTGATGGTGGACGGGCAAGGATGGCCAACCCCAATGTTATGGCACAGTACTTCACATTATTGAAGGAGACTGTACATAGACTTGGTAAGACTTCTCTCCTCCTTTTCCATATATTGCCTGAGAAAAAAAAGAAATACAAATTTGAAGTTCTATCTAATATTTTTTTTTTATTAAATACAAGTTTCATTCAAGAGTCAATCATATAAAAAAAGGCTTCCACAACCATTACAAAACAATATGAACTTTAAAAACCTTAAAGGCTTTCAAATAAAAAAAGATATACAGGGATGTGCTTATTGACAAAACATCATTATACATTTATTTCAGGAATTGAGGACAAACCCCATCTCATATATAACATGGATGAGACAGGTTTCGGAAAGGGGTCAGTGGCACAAGATAAAGTATGTGTTACAAGTAGAGGTGCCTACACGAAACAAGTCACAACAACTAACCATACAACACAACTAACCTTACAACACAACTAACCATACAACACAACTAACCATACAACACAACTAACCATACAACACAACTAACCATACAACACAACTAACCATACAACACAACTAGCCATACAACACAACTAACCATACAACACAACTAGCCATACAACACAACTAACCATACAACACAACTAACCATACAACACAACTAACCATACAACACAACTAACCATACAACACAACTAACCATACAACACAACTAACCATACAACACAACTAACCATACAACACAACTAACCATACAACACAACTAACCATACAACACAACTAGCCATACAACACAACTAACCATACAACACAACTAACCATACAACACAACTAGCCATACAACACAACTAACCATACAACACAACTAACCATACAACAGCTACAATTTGTGTGTCCGCTGATGGGAGACTTCCTTCATAATCTTCGAAAAGTCGTTTCCTGGTGGGACCTACAGAGATGGTATGTGTACTGACAACATTGAAAACTTCATTTTAGAATATAATTTTACAAATGCAAGTACATCCATTCTTTTAGCTTGACATAGTTCTTAAAACAAATTATGGGTTTTTCAAATCACTTTTTGATTAATCATTATTTTGGTTTTAATTTTTAAATTTTGTTTATTGACTTTCTTTGAAAAAAAATTACTGCTTCAATTTAAATTACTTACATTTTTGTTTATTCACAGGAATACCTCAAGAATGGCTTTTCGGAACTTCCACAAATGGGTATATGGATGCTGATTTGTTTGAGAAGTGGTTTGACAAGGTATTCCTGAAACACGCATCCAAGCAGAGACCCTTACTACTGATCACAGATAACCACGAGAGTCATCTTTCACTTAACACCATTGAGCAGGGTCGAGTTGTTGTGCCTGCCTCCACACACAACACACATATTGCAGCCGCTGGATGTGGCCTTATTCCGGCCACTCAAAAAAAACAGTTTTCTGATTTGTCAGTCAGTTTGGGATATGCAAATCCTCATTTGATGATTGGAAAGGGGAGGTAACCTTCAAAAATCTGTGTGAAATGCCTGAAATGAAATTAAAGTAATTTAAAGACAAATCCATAAAAAATAAAATAAAAATATAATTGCATCGAAAACACAGAGGAAATATATGTAGAAACAAGCGTGATCTCTATATTCTAAAATGTTATTTCCATTAGGCCTTTCAGATAATACATGTGTTCTTGTCCAAATGTCAGACAGACAGAAAAATTAGCAAGGGAGAGATTTTTTTCTTTTTCTTTCTTATTAATTTTTACCCAATTTCCAGGTTTTCACAGGTCCTGCATTCAGCAGTTGATAGGGTATTCAGCCCACATAATATCAAAACTGTATTCAGGAAATGTGGGATCGTCCCCTTGGATGCAAATGCCATTGACAAAACCAGACTCACAGCCTCAGAAGCTGATTACAACTTGCCCATACCAGGACCAGGGGGAGACAATCCCTGTAATCATGATCCTCTTTGCCATACATGTGGTCAGTTTGTACGAGGACATCCCTTAGTAACTGGAGGCTTGATCCCACAAGAATTGACAGACATTTTTGTCCCAATCATTGGATCCTCATTGTGTTATGCTTTTTGTTAACATATCATTTTAAAACGTGATACCATATCACCTGTTTAACCAGCTGCTGACCATGGTAGCACTTACACTTTAATTATGCCACGATACCGTGAGGCGCTAGATCTGAAAGGAATAGAGACCGAATGAGGGGCAGAGGCGCTAGTTGATGTATAGAGCAGGAATTCTGCGGGACGTTTCGACAGACCAAGGCGGCCAATTTACATCGGAACTGATGCATGAAATGGGCCAACGTTTATCATTTCGTCAGTTGATAACCACTCCGTATAACCAAATGCGCAACGGACTTAGTGCATTGGAACAGATGCTCAATATCATGTGCGCTGAGAGACCCAAAGACTAGGACAAGTACTTCAATGCTTTAATCTCTTCTTATTGAGAGGTTCCACTGTTAAGTCTTGAGTTTTCGACTTTTGAACTGCTGTCTGGCAGAACGATACACGGTTCAATGATCTTGTGAGAGCTTTGGGGCAAAACGTTCCCGATACTGATATCAGTAATGACATGGTTGAGGAGAAATAGTACAACCGGGAAACAAAAGATGTAGTATTGGACGGAAGGAACTTATTCTTCTAACTACGAAAAGATATTGATGCAATAAAAAGGGTCCTTCACCATTTGTCATCGTCAAAAAGGGATGTATGGAATCACTTATGCATCTATCATCGTCAAGTCAGGGGAGTTACTATTTTCGATGCCGAACCAGTGCTCGATTGGAACGATGGGAAGGCCATAGGTATTTTCTCGTCTTGACCTGAGCAAGGGGCATTTGTAACTGGCAATTGCAGTATCATCTAAACCCAAGACTGCATTCACTCCACCAGAATCATCTAAACCCAAGACTGCATTCACTCCACCAGAATCATCTAAACCCAAGACTGCATTCACTCCACCAGAATCATCTAAACCCAAGACTGCATTCACTCCACCAGAATGCATCGAACCCAAGACTGCATTCACTCCACCAGAATCATCTAAACCCAAGACTGCATTCACTCCACAGAATCATCTAAACCCCAGACTGCATTCACTCCACCAGACTGCATTCCTCCACAAATCATTACCCAAACTGCATTCCTCCACATCATCCACCAGAACAAGACTGCATTCACTCCACCAGAATCATCTAAACCCAAGACTGCATTCACTCCACCAGAATCATCTAAACCCAAGACTGCATTCACTCCACCAGAATCATCTAAACCCAAGACTGCATTCACTCCACCAGAATCATCTAAACTCAAGACTGCATTCACTCCACCAGAATCATCTAAACCCAAGACTGCATTCACTCCACCAGAATCATCTAAACCCAAGACTGCATTCACTCCACCAGAATCATCTAAACCCAAGACTGCATTCACTCCACCAGAATCATCTAAACCCAAGACTGCATTCACTCCACCAGAATCATCGAATCCCAAGACTGCATTCACTCCACCAGAATCATCTAAACCCAAGACTGCATTCACTCCACCAGAATCATCTAAACCCAAGACTGCATTCACTCCACCAGAATCATCTAAACCCAAGACTGCATTCACTCCACCAGTTGCTCCTGTTCACGGCCTTGAGGTTTGGTTAATGACCAGATAACATCTTGTTGCCTGGTGAGGAAGCTTCTCTATGAAATGTCAAATATAAAGAGTTTTATTGAAGATATCATCATTTATACACAGACATGGCAACACAACGAGCAAATTCTTCGTGAGCTGTTGGAGTGATCCCGGGGAGCTGGAATCCCTGCAAAACAATCAGAATGTGCTTTAGGATATCGTAGATTGGATTGTTTAGGTCATGCTTTAGGATATCGTAGATTGGATTGTTTAGGTCATGCTTTAGGATATCGTAGATTGGATTGTTTAGGTCATGCTTTAGGATATCGTAGATCGGATTGTTTAGGTCATGCTTTAGGATATCGTAGATTGGATTGTTTAGGTCATGCTTTAGGATATCGTAGATTGGATTGTTTAGGTCATGCTTTAGGATATCGTAGATCGGATTGTTTAGGTCATGCTTTAGGATATCGTAGATCGGATTGTTTAGGTCATGCTTTAGGATATCGTAGATCGGATTGTTTAGGTCATGCTTTAGGATATCGTAGATTGGATTGTTAGGTCATGCTTTAGGATATCGTAGATCGGATTGTTTAGGTCATGCTTTAGGATATCGTAGATTGGATTGTTTAGGTCATGCTTTAGGATATCGTAGATCTGGATTGTTTAGGTCATGCTTTAGGATATCGTAGATTGGATTGTTTAGGTCATGCTTTAGGATATCGTAGATTGGATTGTTTAGGTCATGCTTTAGGATATCGTAGATTGGATTGTTTAGGTCATGCTTTAGGATATCGTAGATTGGATTGTTTAGGTCATGCTTTAGGATATCGTAGATTGGATTGTTTAGGTCATGCTTTAGGATATCGTAGATCGGATTATTTAGGTCATGCTTTAGGATATCGTAGATCGGATTGTTTAGGTCATGCTTTAGGATATCGTAGATTGGATTGTTTAGGTCATGCTTTAGGATATCGTAGATTGGATTGTTTAGGTCATGCTTTAGGATATCGTAGATTGGATTGTTTAGGTCATGCTTTAGGATATCGTAGATTGGATTGTTTAGGTCATGCTTTAGGATATCGTAGATTGGATTGTTTAGGTCATGCTTTAGGATATCGTAGATCGGATTGTTTAGGTCATGCTTTAGGATATCGTAGATTGGATTGTTTAGGTCATGCTTTAGGATATCGTAGATCGGATTGTTTAGGTCATGCTTTAGGATATCGTAGATTGGATTGTTTAGGTCATGCTTTAGGATATCGTAGATTGGATTATTTAGGTCATGCTTTAGGATATCGTAGATTGGATTGTTTAGGTCATGCTTTAGGATATCGTAGATTGGATTGTTTAGGTCATGCTTTAGGATATCGTAGATTGGATTGTTTAGGTCATGCAGTTGGAGATCAACAGTTGTTGCCGAATTATGACAAGGTAAATGCCATTCCGGAAGCACCATGACCAGAAACAAAATCGCAGGATCATGCATTCATCAGATTATCAGAATTCTATCGTTCATGGCAAATTTTTTCCTGATATTACAAAGAAAGATTAGCCGGAGGAAATCTAGAAGGAACTCCGAGAGATAAACGTTAACTACCCTGAAACATATGCTGTTTACAAGTCGAATCGTTCAGCTCGTTGACCTAGAAGCTGATTTTACACTCGTTTGACGAATGGTTCTAATTTCTTCGTGACAGGGTTAACATATCACTATACACGCAGAACAACTTGATCAATGTTACTATAGAAATGATTGACCTACTGCATCATAATACGTGTTTCCTAATTACAAAGCCAATTAAAATGTCGACGATGTGTGTCGAAGGTTAAGAGTTTTTGCCAACATATTTGATACACGTGTATCTTTATATCAGTTGTGGAATTTGAGTTACCTCCCTAATACCAGTTTTCATTTTCAGCCACGCGGTTGTGTGACTGATCGGCATATTTAAGCATTGAACTGTTACCAAATGGTAGTATACAGTCGATATGGTAGTATACAGTCGATATGGTAGTATACAGTCGATATGGTAGTATACAGTCGATATGGTAGTATACAGTCGATATGGTAGTATACAGTCGATATGGTAGTATACCGTCGATATGGTAGTATACAGTCGATATGGTAGTATACAGTCGATATGGTAGTATACAGTCGATATGAATACAATTTGGGTGACAGATAAATAGAATGTCGCCCGTTATTCAGTGTGACTGTAATACACTATGGTGACTGTAATACACTATGGTGACAGTAATACACTATGGTGACTGTAATACATTATGTTAACTGTAATACACTATGGTGACTGTAATACATTATGTTAACTGTAATACACTATGGTGACTGTAATACACTATGATGACTGTAATACACTATGGTGACAGTAATACACTATGGTGACTGTAATACATTATGTTAACTGTAATACACTATGGTGACCGTAATACACTATGGTGACGGTAATACACTATAGTGACTGTAATACACTATGGTGACTGTAATACACCATGGTGACGGTAATACACTATGGTGACTGTAATACACAATGGTTACTGTAATACACCATGGTGACAGTAATACACTATGGTGACTGTAATACACTATGGTGACTGTAATACACTATGTTAACTGTAATACACTATGGTGATTGTAATACACTATGATGACAGTAATACACTATGGTGACTGTAATACACTGTGGTGACAGTAATACACTATGGTGACTGTAATACACCATGGTGGCTGTAATACACTATGGTGGCTGTAATACACTATGGTGACCGTAATACACTATGGTGACTGTAATACACTATGGTGACTGTAATACACAATGGTTACTGTAATACACCATGGTGACAGTAATACACTATGGTGACTGTAATACACTATGGTGACTGTAATACACTATGTTAACTGTAATACACTATGGTGACTGTAATACACTATGATGACAGTAATACACTATGGTGACTGTAATACACTGTGGTGACAGTAATACACTATGGTGACTGTAATACACCATGGTGGCTGTAATACACTATGGTGGCTGTAATACACTATGGTGACCGTAATACACTATGGTGACTGTAATACACTATGGTGACTGTAATACACTATGGTTACTGTAATACACTATGGTGACAGTAATACACTATGGTGACTGTAATACACTATGGTGACTGTAATACACTATGGTGACTGTAATACACTATGGTGACTGTAATACACTATGGTGACTGTAATACACTATGGTGACTGTAATACACTATGGTGACTGTAATACACTATGATGACTGTAATACACTATGGTGACTGTAATACACTATGGTGACTGTAATACACTATGGTGACTGTAATACACTATGGTGACTGTAATACACTATGGTGACTGTAATACACTATGGTGGACTGTAATACACTATGGTGACTGTAATACACTATGGTGACTGTAATACACTATGGTGACTGTAATACACTATGGTGACTGTAATACACTATGGTGACTGTAATACACTATGGTGACTGTAATACACTATGTTAACTGTAATACACTATGGTGACTGTAATACACCATGGTGACTGTAATACACTATGGTGACTGTAATACACTATGATGACTGTAATACACTATGGTGACTGTAATACACTATGGTGACAGTAATACACTATGGTGACTGTAATACACTATGGTGACTGTAATACACTATGATGACTGTAATACACTATGGTGACTGTAATACACTATGGTGACTGTAATACACTATGGTGACTGTAATACACTATGATGACTGTAATACACTATGGTGACTGTAATACACTATGGTGACTGTAATACACTATGGTGACTGTAATACACTATGGTGACTGTAATACACTAAGGTGACTGTAATACACTATGGTGACTGTAATACACTATGGTGGAGTGTAATACACTATGGTGACTGTAATACACTATGATGACTGTAATACACTATGGTGACTGTAATACACTATGGTGACTGTAATACACTATGGTGACTGTAATACACTATGGTGACTGTAATACACTATGGTGACTGTAATACACTATGGTGACTGTAATACACTATGGTGACTGTAATACACTATGGTGACTGTAATACACTATGATGACTGTAATACACTATGATGACAGTAATACACTATGGTGACTGTAATACACTGTGGTGACTGTAATACACTATGTGACTGTAATACACTATGGTGACTGTAATACACTATGGTGACTGTAATACACTATGGTGACTGTAATACACTATGGTGACAGTAATACACTATGATGACTGTAATACACTATGTTAACTGTAATACACTATGGTGACTGTAATACACTATGATGACTGTAATACACTATGTGACTGTAATACACTATGTATGTAATACACTATGGTGACTGTAATACACTATGGTGACTGTAATACACTATGGTGACTGTAATACACTATGGTGGACTGTAATACACTATGGTGACTGTAATACACTATGGTGACTGTAATACACTATGTTAACTGTAATACACTATGGTGACTGTAATACACTATGGTGACTGTAATACACTATGGTGGACTGTAATACACTATGGTGACTGTAATACACTATGGTTACTGTAATACACTATGGTGACTGTAATACACTATGTTAACTGTAATACACTATGGTGACTGTAATACACTATGGTGACTGTAATACACTATGGTGACTGTAATACACTATGGTGACTGTAATACACTATGGTGACTGTAATACACTATGGTGACTGTAATACACTAATGTGACTGTAATACCTATGGTGACTGTAATACACTATGATGACTGTAATACACTATGGTGACTGTAATACACTATGTGACTGTAATACACTATGGTGACTGTAATACACTATGGTGACTGTAATACACTATGGTGACTGTAATACACTATGGTGACTGTAATACACTATGGTGACTGTAATACACTATGGTGACTGTAATACACTATGGTGACTGTAATACACTATGGTGACTGTAATACACTATAGGTGACTGTAATACACCTATGGTGACTGTAATACACTATGGTGACTGTAATACACTATGGTGACTGTAATACACTATGGTGACTGTAATACACTATGGTGACTGTAATACACTATGGTGACTGTAATACACTATGGTGACTGTAATACACTATGGTGACTGTAATACACCATGGTGACTGTAATACACTATGGTGACTGTAATACACTATGGTGACTGTAATACACCATGGTGACTAATACACTATGGTGACTTTAATACACTATGATGACTGTAATACACTATGGTGACTGTAATACACTATGGTTACTGTAATACACTATGGTGACTGTAATACACTATGGTGGACTGTAATACACCATGGTGACTGTAATACACTATGGTGACTGTAATACACTATGGTGACTGTAATACACTATGGTGGACTGTATTACACTATGGTGGCTGTAATACACTATGGTGACTGTAATACACTATGGTGACTGTAATACACTATGGTGACAGTAATACACTATGGTGACTGTAATACACCATGGTGACTGTAATACACTATGGCGACTGTAATACACTATGGTGACTGTAATACACTATGGTGACTGTAATACACCATGGTGACTGTAATACACTATGGTGACAGTAATACACTATGGTGACTGTAATACACTATGGTGACTGTAATACACTATGTTAACTGTAATACACTATGGTGACTGTAATACACTATGGTGACTGTAATACACTATGGTGACTGTAATACACTATGGTGATTGTAATACACTATGGTTACTGTAATACACTATGGTGACTTTAATACACTATGGTGACTGTAATACACTATGGTGACAGTAATACACTATGGTGGCTGTAATACACTATGTTAACTGTAATACACTATGGTGACTGTAATACACTATGGCGACTGTAATACACTACGGTGACTGTAATACACTATGGCGATGGTAATACACTATGGGTACTGTAATACACTATGGTGACTGTAATACACTATGGTTACTGTAATACACTATGGTGACTGTAATACACCACTGTAACTATGACTTGTTGTTTGGATACATTACACGCTTTATGTGATAACGCCGCTACTGGTGTGTTGTTCTGTTGAATGTAGACATGCGGAAATATAGGTTACGATATTATATTCGATTTCTTTTAAGTTCTAGTACATATTAGTCTACAGCCAATCCTTTGCCCTACAAATCGAATTCAGTGGAGTTGTAGCTATCAGCGTCGTGCCGCTATGGTTATTGAAATAACCTATAGGGGCTTCTGTATATTACAGAAAGCAAATTGCATCGAATTCCATTTCCCAATGTATATAAATTTACGTATCTTCACTAGTGTAATGGAAATAAAGGTTACCTCACCAAGTTTAGTGCGTGATCATGTTTTTGTTCCTTATCGAGTATCTGAATTAATGGTATGTATTTACCAGTCTTGTCTCGTGCCATTTGGTAAAGCCGCGTCAGTCAAGTCTCGTATCGAATTGTAACCAAACATCCGGTCTCTCTTCACCTGCTCATAGACATCATGGTATAGTCACAATAATGGTAGTTTGGTGTAAGTACCATAGACAACATGGTAAAGTCACAATAATGGTAGTTTGGTGTGAGTACCATAGACAACATGGTAAAGTCACAATAATGGTGTCGGTAAGTACCATAGACAACATGGTATAGTCACAATAATGGTAGTTTGGTGTAAGTACCATAGACAACATGGTATAGTCACAATAATGGTAGTTTGGTGTCGGTACCATAGACAACATGGTATAGTCACAATAATGGTAGTTTGGTGTAAGTACCATAGACAACATGGTATAGTCACAATAATGGTAGTTTGGTGTAAGTACCATAGACAACATGGTATAGTCACAATAATGGTAGTTTGGTGTAAGTACCATAGACAACATGGTATAGTCACAATAATGGTAGTTTGGTGTAAGTACCATAGACAACATGGTATAGTCACAATAATGGTAGTTTGGTGTGAGTACCAAAAAGACA